>NC_069502.1:723023074-723163074 GCF_027579735.1 Bombina bombina | reverse complement strand
CCCACTGGCAGAAAGTCTGCTAGCATAAAAATAAAGGTGCTTTTTTTTAACATATATATTATAAGTGTAGGATCCCCCATTACCCCCCAAACCTTCCTGATCACCCTCCAAACAGCTCTCTCAGCCTCCCCCCTCGACCTAATGGACGCCATTTTAGGTAGTGGCAACTGTCTGCCAGTAACCAGTTTACTAAAAAATTGGCCTTTTTTTCTAAAGTAAACTAAACACCCCATTTTCAGTAGTGCAGCTGCCCCCCCTTAATATACTTCCCCCCTCCCACTCCTTGATCCCTTTACAAAGATTTTATTTCCCCCTCCCTCTCCCTTTCCCTCTCCCTCCTTGCACAATGGACATAACGTTAATGTCCGCACGCTCCCAAGCTCCGCCCCCACGCAATCTCGGACTCTCAGGAACCAGATCCGGATCTAGGGCCATCCACCCGCCTCCCTGAATGGCTCCCACCCACCAATGATCAGCACCATCGCTGGTCAATGCAGAGAGGGCCACAGAGTAGCTCTCTCTGCATAGGATGCTTATTTTTTTTTATTGCAGGATGCCTCAATATCGAAGGATCACTGCAATAACATTAAAGCAGCTGGAAGCGATCACGATCGCTTCCAGTGCTTGAAAACCCTGAGGACGAACAGGGTACGTCCTTGGTCCTTAAGTGACATTTTTTGTAGGATGTACCCTGTATGCCCTTGGTCCTTAAGAGGTTAACCCCTTAAAGACCAAGGACGTACGCCACACGTCCTCAAAAAAAATACACTTAATGACCGAGGACGTGTGGCGTACGTCCTTGGTCTGGAAAGCAGCTGGAAGCGATCCTGCTCGCTTCCAGCTGCTTTCCGGTTATTGCAGTGATGCCTCGATATGGAGGCATCCTGCAATAACCCCCCTTGGCCATCCGATGCAGAGAGAGCAACTCTGTGGCCCTCTCTGCACCGGACATCGATGGCCGGTATCGTTGGTGGGTGGGAGCTTACGTGGGAGGCGGGTGGGCGGCCATCAATGTTGTGTATGGAGTGGAGGGGGGCGGGATCGGGGGCGGGACCCACGGGGGCGCGCACGGGGGCGCGCGCGTGCACGGGGGTTGGAGGGCGGGCGCGTGCACGGGGCGGGAGCGGGTGGGAACCGCTACACTACAGAAAAACATAAAGTAAAAAGGAAACAAAAAAAATAAAGTTTAAACTTTAAAAATATAATCTAAGGGATCTGGAAGGGGTGGGGGGTTGGTCTTGGTGGGGGGGAAAGCTACACTACAGAAAATGGCTTTTTTTTTAATAAAATGGCAAATTTTTTGCAAAACTGGGTACTGGCAGACAGCTGCCAGTACCCAAGATGGCGCCCATTAAGGCAGAGCGGAAGGGTTAGAGAGCTGTTAGGTGGGGGATCAGTGAGGTTGGGGTCTAAGGGGGGATCATACACATCAGCATATGTAAATATGCTAATTTTTTTTTAAATGGCCAAATACCTTTTATTTTAGTACTGGCAGAGTTTCTGCCAGTACTTAAGATGGCGGGGACAATTGTGGGGTGGGGGAGGGAAGAGAGCTGTTTGGGAGGGATCAGGGGGTCTGATGTTTCAGGTGGGAGGCTGAGCTCTACACTAAAGATAAAATTAACCCTGCAAGCTCCCTACAAGCTACATAATTAACCCCTTCACTGCTAGCCATAATACACGTGTGATGCGCAGCGGCATTTAGAGGCCTTCTAATTACCAAAAAGCAATGCCAAAGCCATATATGTCTGCTATTTCTGAACAAAGGGGATCCCAGAGAAGCATTTACAACCATTTGTGCCATAATTGCACAAGCTGTTTGTAAATAATTTCAGTGAGAAACCTAAAATTGAGAAAAATGTAACTTTTTTTTTAATTTGATCGCATTTGGCGGTGAAATGGTGGCATAAAATATACCAAAATTGGCCTAGATCAATACTTGGGGTTGTCTACTACACTACACTAAAGCTAAAACTATCCCAAAAAGCTCCCTACATGCTCCCTAATTAACCCCTTCACTGCTGGGCATAATACACGTGTGGTGCGCAGTGGCATTTAGCGGCCTTCTAATTACCAAAAAGCAACGCCAAAGTCATATATGTCTGCTATTTCTGAACAAAGGGGATCCCAGATAAGAATTTACAACAATTTATGCCATAATTGCACAAGCTGTTTGTAAATAATTTAAGTTAGAAACCAAAAGTTTGTGAAAAAATTTGTGAAAAGTGAACGATTTTTTGTATTTGATTGCATTTGGCGGTGAAATGGTGGCATGAAATATACCAAAATGGGCCTAGATCAATACTTTGGGTTGTCTACTAAAAAAAAATATATACATGTCAATGGATATTCAGAGATTCCTGAAAGATATCAGTGTTCTAATGTAACTAGCGCTAATTTTGAAAAGAAATGGTTTGGAAATAGCAAAGTGCTACTTGTATTTATGGCCCTATAGTTTACAAAAAAAGCAAAGAACATGTAAACATTGGGTATTTCTAAATTCAGGACAAAATTTAGAAACTATTTAGCATGGGTGTTTTTTTGTGGTTGTAGATGTGTAACAGATTTTGGGGGTCAAAGTTAGAAAAAGTGTGTTTTTTTCCATGTTTTCCTCATATTTTATAATTTTTTTTATAGTAAATTATAAGATATGATGAAAATAATGGTATCTTTAGAAAGTCCATTTAATGGCGAGAAAAACGGTATATAATATGTGTGGGTACAGTAAATGAGTAAGAGGAAAATTACAGCTAAACACAAACACCTCAAAAATGTAAAAATAGCCTTGGTCCCAAACGGACAGAAAATGGAAAAGTGCTGTGGTCATTAAGGGGTTAAAGAGACATTCTAGCCAAAATTTGAATCCACATGAATGCATTTTAGTTTTGAATAGAAACATTTTTGTAATATACATATGTTAGCAAAAATGCTTCTAATAAAAGCTATAGCTGTTTCAAAAGTATATTTAAGTATGCACCGTGCACCAGCATTTTAATCAAAACACTTACTCAGAGAGCCTATGGTGCTTGTACCATCTGGTAATTACTCAAATTACATTATTGCTGACATAATAAACTACACTGGTGCTCTGAGCAGCTGCAGTATTTAAAACGTGGGTGTATTGAGAATATCTAGCAATGCTTCATATGCACATGCAGAGAAACATGCTAACACTAAAACTGTGATAGCTTTTACTAGAAGTGTTTTTGCCAATACATGAATATGGCAAATACAGTATGTTTCTATTCAAAGATGTAATTCTTCTATATACATTTAAATTTTGACTGGATTGTGTCTTTAACTTATTTGGAGGAACCAATCTGGGCTTGAGTCTGCAGAAAACAAGGCTAGTTACAGTAATTAAGTTAGTATTTTTTTAAGTAAATTGTTTTGCAGCTGTTATTTGTTAAAGCCAATTAGGATAAAAATATGCCTTGAGAAGTCAACAGGGTGCATTTGCAGCTCTGAGAATTAGAAAAGCCAGAATTTTGAGAGCTAAATTACATGAAGAGGGGGGAAATGAATAACAAAATTATATTGCAAAGTTGTTTTATAACACATATCTGAACATTTTATATTACAATCTCAAGTTGTTTACTGCCCCTTTAATTAACATAATTTAACACAGATAAACATAGAATTATGCAATTATGGGACAGTGAATTCAGTATGTTGAAACTGCACTTTTGATGGGATCTATGGTTTTGTAGTTAAATTTGAATTTTTGTATTCTACATTGCTCACCTTAGCTACTATGGTTGACCTTTAAAAATCATTTGTAACATATTTCCTGTAGTCTTATCTTCCGCAATAATGCCATGTCATCCAGCAAATATGGTTATTAAACTGTTTGTTTTGATTTGATTTGTCATAATTATTTGCTCCCTTATCTCTGCTAGCTATGCAAAGAATTTAAACAAAGTGGGTCAAATTATGAGTGGAGCGCTAACAGTTGCGCACCGGGTTTTCCGCTCAAATTACAAGTTTAGTGTAAATGCGATCGTTTGAGCGCAATTCAAGTAAACACTCTTCAAGTTAGCACATCCTCATGAGCTCTGTTTAACCGTTTCACAAAATAAAAAAGTGTCACAAAACACATAAAAAATACATTACAAAGTGCAGTTACACTCATAATAACACCATCTAATAAAAGTTATTAAAAAAATTATTGCACAGAAATGTTATAAGGGCTGAAGTTATGAGGTCTCAGGAGTTAGAAAAAAAAAAGGCAGGCAAAGGGCTTTAACAAAGAGAAACATACATATATATATATCTAAAGATCGATATGTATGTATATGCATGTATATATATATATATATATATATATATATATATATATGTGTGTGTGTATAAATATGTATTTATGTATTTATTTGTGTATATACGTATTTATAGACATATATACACATATAAACATATAAATACATATGTACATATATATATATAGAAATATATTGAAGTGCATTAGATCCCTTTGCAGTCAAGTAGATGAAAACATGAAAAAGCAGATTTATGCAATATTCATATTTAATAAAGATTTTAACTATGCATTTACTGCAAATATTTCACATTCCTATTTTTTGCGCATAGCAGAATATGTTCTATATATTTGTAAAAAGATATGCTATATATACTGTATATATATAATATATATATATATATATATATATATATATATCAAAATAAAAAAAGCTTGTTATTTATCTTCCGAAAGCTTGTCAACTTATAAATGTATAGTTAGTCCAATAAAAAAGTATCATTGCTCAATGCAATACTCTTGTTATTTTGATATCTAAATCACTGGACTAACGCTGCTACTCCAATCAACGTATATATATATATAGGAATTTCCCAAAGGAAGGGTAGCAAAAATCCAGAGTAAAAAAACTTGTATGCTTGTATTTTATTCAGCAAAGTTGCCAAGTATCAGGTAGATAGATAAAATGACACCTGACACGTTTCACGCATGCGCACATGTGCTTCATCAGAGGCTGAAGACTCAATGCATCATGACACGCCCACTTAAGGATAGAATGCGCGAACACTTACAATCCCTGGATGAGAAAGAACCAAAAACTCCGGTTGAAAAACATTTTAGATTACACGGTCAAGGTTCTAGATATTTCTCATTTATAGCGATAGATATTATAAGGAAACTTCCAAGGGGGGGTTGATAGAGAAAGGAGCCTTCGTAGGAAAGATATTTTCTGGATAGTAAAATTACATACTAGGGCCCCAGAGGGTATGAATAAAAGAATGGACGTAGATCTATTCATTGAATAACAATACATTCTCACATCCTTATCCCATATAAGTTTTGTTTCAGGACATATAATTAATTCCTCCTTGTGTTTTTAACTTACATTATCATATATTTTAATTGTTGATGTCATGATCTTTATGAGCTTATGAGGATTTAAATTCGACAGTTTAGTGGTATAGTTAGTCCTTTGAAGAAGATATCAACTGGAATATATAAAATTGGGCCAGTAGATTAACACTTCTCCTTCCCTGTGACATCTTTAGATAACTATTATGCACATATCTCTACCACTGACCTGCTAAAGTTATGTATTTACTAGCATTCATTTGTATTAACTATTTTGCAAATGCCTGTAATACTATATAGATCTTTTCTCTTTTATTCATTCATTTTTTAGATACATATATTTTTAAACTTTATTATTATTTTTTTATGTGTTTCTGATAGTTAGTTACTTTGTAATTGGTCTTATTTTTATTTTTTTACTTATTTTAATATCATTTGTTTTTTTTCTTTTCTTTTTTACTATCCTCATTATTGCGCTTGTCGAGTATTTCTGCTGTGGTTGGGCGAAGGTACTCATCAATCGCAATATTATCATTGTTCCAATAAGTTAGAGCGCCCACATATAATATTCTTTTTTGGTTGATGTTTTACCTATTTAATAGCTCTATAACTAAGAGAAACTATAAATTATGTTTTCTACTGTTTTATGTTTTGTATCTATGTATATGTTTATATATATTTTTCATGTATTTTGCTCATAATGTTGCATCCATTTATATATGAATATATGACTTATAGACCCATGCACGTACCAACAGCCTTTTTTATTGGTCATCTGACTTCCGTTATTTGGCCTCAGAATTCTATGTATAGTTTTCTTGAATAGATGATTGGCTGCTGGTCCGTATATAGGCCTCCTTGTACATTGAGTCTTCAGCCTCTGATGAAGCGCATGTGCGCATGCGCAAAACGCGTCAGATGTCATTTTGTCTATCTACCTGATACTTGGCAACTTTGCTGAATCAAATAAAAGCATACAAGTTTTTTGACTCCAGTTTTTTGCTACCCTTCCTTCGGGAAATTCCTTTGCTTTATACAGCGGATGGGATACCGCTTACAGCTTACCGCAGCCTTAAGCCCTGTCTACAGACGAATGGTGCATCTTACTTTTCTCTCCAACTGACCTCATCACCTGGCGCTCACCCTTAGCGCAGCAGCCCTGACGTCATTGCGGGTGGAAAATCAACCGAAGACGGACGTGTTTGCATCCTGTGGCCATTTCCTGCTGAAGGGACTGGAGGGCCTCATTGCTCGACTAGAAACGCCGGTGGAGGTTGTCCGCAGTTGTTATACACATGGACCAGTCGAAGACTGAGAGGTCTTAAGGATTGGACACAACTTACTGTCTATTTACCCTTTGCACCAACTTTCGGAAGCAGAGATAAGATAAGTACTGTTTTACCTTTCTACAAAGTTTATTCTGGTGACTCTTTGGACATTGCACATTTAGTACCTCCTGGTACGAGACTAGGCTAACTATTGCCTGATACCATTGTGTACAAAATTTACATCCAAAGACTTCCTCTACATTTGGGAACTGACAAAGTGTATGAAGTCTCAGAACTATACTGATTAATATTCCTAGGAGTCATCTCCAGTGTAGCACACTAGTGCTTTTTTGGAACTCTCTTTCAACTCTTTCATCTTACCAATCAGTCATTCTTATCTTATACATTTGCTATTTGTATTTGTCACCATCGGCCACTGGGAAGCTCCAGCTGTCCTCTCTGTGTGCTTGATTGACAGGTAGTCTGAGCCTCCCCTTCCTGATGATGTCACTACCAGGCTTTTTATTCCGGGCTTTCTGTTTCTTCAGTGCCCGTTTGTTCGTTACTCTTTGTGGCTCCTGTGAGGACTTTGCTGTGGAATCTCTCTAACTGCCAAACTCTGCAAAGACTGACTATCCTGGGTTAATCCTCTACTTCCTGATAACCTGTTGCCAAACATTGCAAGTACTATTTATTCTGTGAATCTCTCAATCTGCTTGTTTACCTGTTGCCAAAACTCTGCAAATACTGTTTACTCAGTGTAAACCTTCAAAATGCTTGATAGCCTGTTGCCAAACATTGCAATGACTGTTTATTCTGTGAAACTCTCAAACTGCATGTTTACCTGTTGCCAAAACTCTGCAAATACTGTTAATTCAGTGTAAACCGTCAAACTGCTTGATATCCTGTTGCCAAACATTGCAAAGACTGTCTATTCTGTGAAACTCTCAAACTGCATGACAACCTGTTGCCAATCCCTGCAAGTACTGATTAATCTGTATTAACCCTCAAACTACCTGTTATCCTGTTATCTAACTCTGCATGTACTGACTATCCAGTATAAACCTACAAACTGCTTGAAAAACTGTTGCCAAACTCTTCAAGGACTGACTACACAGTATTAACCCTCAAACTGCCTGATAACAAGTTACCTACTCCTGCATTATTAACTGTTTCTTGTTTACCCTTCCTCTGTCTGAGTATAAGTGACTATCCCTGCTCATAGCATCAAATTGCTATGACTACGGCGTGGGAAGCCGAAACGCGTCAGCATTAGTGACCACCATCGTTTGCTGTCTCACAGTGTGCTGTATACAGTGGATTGTTGCAGTGTATGCAGCTGCTTTTATTATTTGGATACCAATAAAATTATTTTATCATCTGCATGGAGTGCCGGACTATCCTTCACCGTTCCTTGCCTTTAATATAGAAAATATAGCTAATATTCTTATTTTTTTCTAAAATACATATATTGCTGGGTAAGTTTAATTTTGTCATTTATCATATTGAAAATATAGAAAATCCATCATAAGCATGGATCAATATGGGGCCTATTTTGCTGGAAAAGCTACATTGAAAAAAAAATGTTTTTTTAAAAAAAAAATATATATATACATAGATTAAAGCATTGAATATTGTGACTTTTAAATAGTTTATAAGAATTTATAAAAATAAAAAAATGTTTTGAATGAGGACATTATTGAACATAAATAGGGGCCACATGTGCTCCGACATATGCTTGTCTACATCTTGTGTTATGGGAGTCCCGAGAGATTTTCTCAAATTTTGAAATGCTAGTTAAAGCGCACATGTCCCTTTGGATCGCTTTTGTCGATGATATTTTGTTACTTTGGCAAGGCAGTGAAGAACAATTAAATTCCTTCATTGATACACTGAATATAGATAATGGTTATAACATTTTTCTGACTAGAGAGAATAGCCGCAATGAAGCAACCCTTTTAGATTTAAAAATCTGGAAAGAAGGCAATAGTTTAAATACTAAGGTATATAGGAAGTCGACAGCCACAAATAACCTGTTACATGCTAGCAGCCACCATCCTGAAAGTTTGAAGTCAGGAATTCCAGTAGGGCAGGTCCTACGTTTAAAAAGGAACTGCTCTAGTTAAAAAGATTTTGAAGAGCAGACAAAAGAAATGTCATCCAGATTTTTGGAGAGGGGCTATTAAAAAAAAAACAGATAGAAAATGCATGGATTAGATCCAGACAGAGTTCAAGATGTGACCTTCTCTACAATAAACAGAACAGAAACCAAGATGTAGGGAAGGTTCGAGAAATAACAAAGTATAACTTTTACTGGAAGCAGATTAGAGAAATTATGAAAAAATATTGGCACATTTTAACAGTTGACCCAGATCTAAAATAACATATTGGGGATTATCCCTTATTAACAGCTCGCAGAGCACAGAGTTTAAAGGACAGGTTGGTACATAGTGAGTATACAAAGAAAGACATTCCAAAAACCTGGTTAGGAAAAAGGAGTAGGTGGCTTGGCTGTAGTCCTTGTGGCCACTGTGTGTACTGCAGATTTATCCAGAAAACAAATACATTTGGTACAAATCCAGATGAACAATATGCTATAAGACAATGGATAACTTTCAGTACAACAGGTGTCATTTATCTTCTACACTGTTCGTGTCCAAAATATTATATAGGAAAAACAAAGAGAAAACTAAAAGATCGAGTTAGGGAACATAGGGATGACATTAAGGGCAAAGTACAAGATAGCCCTGTCGCAAGGCATTTTGAGAGTAATCAGAATTCTGATTTCACAATCCTTAAAGTTACAGGGATTGAACACATTAAGCAACATCGCTGTGGAAGTGATGTAGATCCACTTTTGTTACAACATGAAAGTAGATGGATGTACAAACTCAATACCGTAGCACCTAACTGTTTAAATGAAAAAAATGATTTTTCCTGCTTTCTCTAATATTTATAGTTTTCCTGTGAATATCTTGTGATATGAAAACTTTAACTAATAGTAATTAAAAAAAAAATGTAACTGAGGGGCGGAGCTAACTGCCGAAACACTGGAAGCACATAGCAGCAGCTCCCGGATTTTATATTGATTATTGGGGCTTTTAGGCTCAAATTTTCAGTATATTTTTGATCTATTCTTCAGATCCATAACTAAGGACACTTACTGCAGTCCTGGAAGAACCAAGAGTACACATTATACTTTCTATCTGGGTTGCTGTTTTTATTGATCATAAGGCAACAGTGGCCGATACAGAGGTCGCTAACTTTATGGAAGGGACACTCTTTCCTAACGACAAAGATGATGGGACTACTAGAGGACGAATTATGTGATTTGCTGAAAGATCATTTTTTTAGATCTACGCTTATTGCTCACACAATGGTCTGAGAGAATGAATCTACAGCATACACCTCAAGATGGCGCCGGATCATGGCTGAACACTATCTCCCTAATGGAACCAGGTGAGATGAGGGCGAATAACCGGGTCTTATTGGGTCATAACGAGAGTGCAAACATCATTATTGGACCGGAAATGTACTTACCAGGGGAGCACAGGCAGTCCAGTCAGCCCCATTACCCAAAGTCCACACAGCCAGAAAACACAGAGTTTCTTAGACCCATGCTCCAGAACAGCAGTATGACGTTGGCTCTGGGACGGTAGCTCAGGAAATCTTTATCCCCTTATACCTACCTGCTATAACCGAAGTGAGCAAAAAGGGCAGTCCTGACTCAACGATGTTGGTAATGGGGAAAACATTTTTTGCAGCAATAATAAATATGTTAAAAATATGTGAAAATATATGTGGTCTTATGTGTTTGGATGTGCGCCAATACCTGTTTTTGTCCTATTAATTATTTTGGTCATTTTGGCAGCACTCCCACAGTATGTGTGCTAATATATGAAATGTTTTTGTTAGGTGTGTAAAACCAAACCCTCTTGTTGTAGTGCTTAAATTTCAGGTTAAAGCACACCACCCTGCTCAGGTGTGTTAATAGACAATTTAATTGAGTTATATATAAAAAGCCAGGGAGTCTCATTCTAACAGTCTTGATTTGTGGCAAGTACTGCAGTGTTGAAATTCTATTTTGGTAAATATGAATCAAATGATTTAACCCAGTAAGGCTTAGCTTTATAGTGTTAGGGCCAGTCTATTTTGGGAGACCTTGTAAGTGGTCACTGGCTGAGCAGAATATGGCCATATTGTGTGACTAAGATCCCAACTTTATTTAAAAATATAAAAGTTTAAAAATATTAAGCACGCAAAAAAAATTGCAACAATTATAAATATGTTAAAAATATGTGAAAATATATGTGGTCTAATGTGTTTGGATGCAGCACTCCCACAGTATGTATGCTAATATATAAAATGTTTTTGTTAGGTGTGCAAAACCAAACCCTCTTGTTGTAGATAATATTGTGATCAGTCTTAAATTTACGGGAGTAGGGAGTAAAAAATTGTTCAAATAAAAAAAAAAAAACATTATTCTATATTTGTGACTGGTGATAATACTAAAAAAATAATTATTAAGAAATTAAAAATAGAAAGTGCCAAGTGGTATAGAGATACTTTCTATAAAGTAAGGATTACAATTGAGACCTTTTAATATCAGTCAAATAAAATAGAAAATGCATCATAAAATATGGGCAGGATAGGCCTATATCTTAGATTATTAAAATTGTTGCAAATTAACATGGATATTCAAAAAAAATTGAAATAATAATACATTGGCTACACCTACTGTACTATATAATTCTAATTACCATTCTATTAAAAGAATTACATTTTAAAAATTAGATTTATTGATTTTAATACCGCTTAGTTCACTATCACAATCCTCTGTAATCCCGACAATAACTTTAGGGCCTAAACGCTGCACCAGTCTCTGCTCGTAATCGGTCAGATCTGCGTCATAACTGGTCCACCTCCGGTAGCATGTGAAGATTTTTTTTCTTTTGCAAATTTCGCTTTGGCCGATCTTTTAATGTTGTTGTACCTTTTCTTTATCTGCTCAACGTCCTTTTTCCCGGGGCCCTGAGCACTGACAGCATCACTGATACAAGTCCAGATACTCTTTTTGCGGTGACTGGAAGTTTGCTTTGCACGACAACCAAATAAATATTCATAAGAGTCCAGTACCATATCAACAAGAACCAGGTTCTGCTGATGTGAGAAGTGGGGATTCTTGGATTTGGTTGTCTGTGAATCAGATCCTGAAGTTGCCATACTTAATTTATTAAAAATAAAAATATAAGTTTGAAACGATTCAGGTTCAGTAATTTTTCGGTCTAAAAAAATAGATAAAGTGGACTTTATATAGTGCTGAAATAACTTCCCGCGACAAATGTGATGTTTCTGACACCTTACAGTCACATGGGACAAACATGACTGACAAGTTGTAAGAAAATAATAGTTAATTCGCTAATAGCGAGGCGTCAGATGTATGAATCATTTGCCTGAGCTCTATGCAGATTAGACACAACAATTTTAAGCTGTTTTAGTACATATGGCGAGCAGGCAGCATCTCGCTGCCTGCGAGTTTTAGCAAATCGAACAGGCATGCTTTCAGCGAGCAAATTGACGCTTTATTACATGGAGCCCTAAGAGGCTGATTTATGAAAATGTGAACAGACATGATACGATGTAGCGTATCATGTCTGCTGCACATCGATAAATGCCGACAATTGCTTGTGCAATGCCGCCCCCTGCAGATTTGCGGCCAATTGGTTGCTAGCAGGTTGTGTCAATCAGCCCAATCATATAGGATCGGGCAGATTGATGTCCGCAGCCTCAGAGCAGGTGGACAAGTTATGGAGCAGCGGTCTTTAGACCACTGCTTCATAACTGCTGTTTCCGGCGAGCCTAAAGGCTCGCGCGGAAACAAGGGCATCAAGCTCCATTCGGAGCTTGATAATTCGGCCCTTAAGGGTCCAATGATCTAAAGCTCTCCACTCCAGTGAGAATATCTAAGAAGTCTCATCATTACTGATTTTAGAAAGGCAGCAATTTGCTTGGGAGCTGTTTATCTAATTATGCAGGGGGTGTGAATATAAAGAAGAGACATCTACATTACAATATAATGCTTGAAAAAAGCCCCTAAAGCTTTTCAGTGATTTCTTTCATGCCAGTGACGTTTTCGTAATAAGGCCCTTATTCTGATAATTGTAATCTCCTTCATTCACCCTAAAGGGAAATACCTGTAAGAAAGTTCTGAAAAAGAGCATAGTCTGGATAAAGGGCTACATTTATCAAGCTGTTAAAGGGCCATAATACCCAAATGTTTAAACACTTGAAAGTGATGCAGCATAGCTGTAAAAAGCTGATTAGAAAATATCACCTGAACATCTCTATGTAAAAAAGAAAGATATTTTACCTCAAAAGTTCCTCAGTAGCCACCTCCCATTGTAAAGGATTTCTAAGCAGCATTTTAGTGTGTCTGTCCTGGGACATCTGAAGGGACTAGCATCGTGCACTCTCATATCATTTCACCAATCAGGTAAAGGAAGCTTACTATGAAATCTCATGAGAGTTAAGTCAAATCTCATGAGATCACAGTAAGAGTTCATGACCTCAGCACTGCTGATGCTGATTGGCTGCTGTTCATTTCTTCATTTTTTTTAATTTTTTTACCTGCAGCTGGGAGCAGCTGAGTATAACTTTTTACACAGAACTGACTCTGCTGAGCTGAGGAAATTGTGAGGTAAAATCTCTTCCTTTTTTACATAGAGATGCTCAGGTGATATTTTCCTGTCAGCTTTTTACAGTTATACTGCATCAGTTTCAAGTGATTTAGCATATGAGTATTATGTCCCTTTAAGGCAGCTTTGGATCCCTTGTGGTGCAGGCTCACTCATGCCTGCTGCTAGTTGAGAAGCTGCAGTTTTAATCCAGTGGCTTCCTAACCTCAACACCATTACAGAAGTGGCAGAGTTAAATCCCCTTGAACTCATTCATTGAGGGTGATTGACAGGCCCTACTCTTGCTCCATTTTTTTTTACAAAAGAGCAGGATGCTGCGCTGCACAATAACGTCCTTGTGCAATAATAAATGTGAGAGGTGTTTTCTTTTCTTTCAGGTCCCTTATTTATGTGGATTGGGATTTCTATTTTTTAGTTGTCACTGTAGCTAAAATTACTCTCCTGCATAAACTACTCCTAGGGCTTGTCCAGAACTTTAGTGATTGATATTCTTTTCCTGCTGTTACATGAGGTATTCACTTATACCTTCATTCCTTTATATCTAGGAGATATAATACTATATTTGTTAGTTGTCCTTTGTCGTCCATGCCTGAAAAAGGAGCATCTTATGCTGGATAACGCAAGCAAGAGAGACATATTTGTCAAACCAGAGCTTATGTTTTCAGTTACCAATCATGCTGACTTCTTCAACTTAAAAGGTAGATTTGGATCACAAAATTAAAATATTGACAGGTTGTGACTGTGATCATGTGCTAGAGTTAGGGAGAGTAGAGAAACGTTATGAATGCACTGAAAGCTCTGATCACGAGACTTTACCCACTAAGGACTAGTTTACATTGAAATGTGGTTATAAAATCATCTATCTCCACTAAATTCTATGGGAATTTTTTATGTTATCACCAGTTTCCTAACTTTACCACCTCAATGGAAACTAGGCCTAAGAATGGTTTGTTAATAAAAGTACACAGGTTTTAATGATTTAAAAATGAAGCCTAGTTTCAATTGCTGTTGTAAACTGTTCAAACAGATGGTAACGTAAAACATTTCATTATACTTTAATAGAGATAATTGTTGCTACCACCATTTTATACAGTTTACAACAGCAATAGAAGCATAGCCTATGTTTCTTAGAAAACTATTGAACCCAACCCCTTGATGAGAGTGATAAAATGTCAGTTACTGATCACATAGATTTATTTGGAGCTGTTTAAGTGACAGAAATGATAGTGCTCAATATGCTATTTATCCACAAATGTCTCCATTCATTTTTCCAAGAACAATGATAAACAAGATAAGCATTTGCTCCTTTTTAGTCAATTCCTGCTATGATAAAACATAATTTGCAGACAAACATATTCTTTGTGGTTTTGTGGATTTGTTGACATGGGTCTTCTGTAAACGATAAACATTTTCAGATTGCAAAAACCTGGTATTCAAACTCATTTATTTTTATGCTGTACCTGCATAGATACTGTATATGGTAGACCATGATCCAAAATTTCAGTCTTAGAATGCTGTTAAACTGGCTCTTTACATAATGCATTGAAGTTTATGAAATGAACCAACCCATGATTGGGTGTTTCACTAGAATCAAGTAGACGTAAGACCTCTGTGGTGGTGGCCTTGCATGAGTGAGTCTGCAGCGCAGGGGTTCTCCAGCTGCATATGCAACTTGTTAAATGGAGCACTATATCATTGATGAAGGGTACTATGGTGGGATTTGCAATAGACTTTGAAAGTCACACTCATGATTTTGCTTTTCAGTGTGTGGTCTCATACCCTCAACTTTAAAGGTGATCGCTATAGTAATTCTGTGTGTATTGATTGAATGATTGATTTTTTTTAAATAAAGAAATGTTCACTATAAATCAACTCTGTGCTAATTTATATTCCAAGGAAACTAAAATAACTTGTGTGTATTTTTTTTAATTGCAACAATGCATGTGTCCCAGGACATGTCACTGAATTGACTATATATTTTGCCTCATCAAGTGAATTCTCTGACAGTTTTCTGTATATACTTTGATTATGAATAGAGCTGATGGAGTGCTGTTTAAGCACATATATTTCCCCAAATGAACATTTCAGAATTAGACAATGTTCAGAAAAATGCAACATAATGAATAAGAATTTATAGCTAAACCTATTAGATGAGTTTAGTTAAATCAATTCCCTTTTCACCAGAAAAGATGTGCTTAAAAAGGAGATGTCCTTAACATTTAAAGATAATAGTTTGTGTCCATAAGGAAGGTTGCCAAAAGCACTGTATTTACCAATGAAACAGAATGTGACAAGATGTGACCCTTAAAGAGACATTTAACACTTCCTAGAAAGGCAGAAAAAAAATCAAAATCGTTAACTTAAAGGGACATGAAACCCCAAATTTTTCTTTTATGATTCAGATAGAGAATATAATTTCAAACAACTTTCCCATTTACTTCTATTATTTAGTTTGCTTCTTTCTCTTGTTATCCTTTGCTGAAATGTTTATCTAGGAAAGTTCATGTGCAGCAGAGAACCTAGGATCTAGCTGTTGATTGGTGGCTGCATATATAAACTGATTGTCATTGGCTCACCCATGTTTTCAGTTAGAAACCAGTAGTGCACGGCTGCTCCTTCAACAAATGATACCAAGAGAATAAAACAGATTAGATAATAGAAGTAAATTAGAAAGTTATTTAAAATTGTACGCTCTATCTGATTCATGAAAGAAATTGTTTGGGTTTCATGTCCCTTTAAGTTTTCAAAATGATACAAATTGCTCAAACCATCTTTCTAATTTGCATAATTAGCTTTTTAGCCTCTCTAGGGAGTGTGGCACAACGGACACTTTTTACACAAAAGCAAGAGGCGTTTCATGCTCTTTTAAGGAAAATAGACATACATTTTACTCTAAACCAAGGGTCTCAAACTCAAATTACCTTGGGGCCACTGGACAAGTTTGCTTCCGCTTACAAAATTCCAAACTTCAAAAACAAAATTGAACTATATGTAGTACTAGGTAGTGCTTGCTTACCATGCAAACTTGTAAAAACTATCCTTTTGTATATGGCTTCCCTGCTTTTGCAACTTGGGCTTTCTGAAGTTGGAAAATGTGCCTCTTGCTTTCTTCTGCCTTATACTTTGCATACTGATCAGCATGTTTAGTAGTATAATGCCGCTTAAGGTTATCATTTTTAAGAACAGCAACTATTTAATTGCAGACTGGCACCACAAAAAAAAGAAAATGAGGGTGCGTCCCAGTGGGCCCAGATGCCACGGCCCACTAGGCATTTTCACGGTATCCTGGTGGGCCAGTCTTTGCCGTGCGTAACTCGTTTGCAAGACGGAAATGGCCCACAGACCGGTACTTTGAGAACCCTGCTCTAAACAAACAAAAAGGTTTTTTTACAGTAATATTAGTGTAAGAACATATTGTTTTAGTAAGTAGGAAACGTAGATTTGGTATATAGCGTTTAGAAAAAATCCTAGGCTATGAAATGAGGATAGCTATTGACATGTAATACCGTCACTTTAATCATAATCACATAGATTACGAGTTTTGTGCTATAGAGGGTGCTAAACGAATGCAAAAAAAGTAGCTTATTTCACCCTCCATAGCACTGCCATTACAAGTTTTTTGAAAAGCCGCCTTGTACGTGCGATATGGTGGCGATGAGCTCCATACTGCACAAAATACAAGCGCTGCTTTGACGTGCTTGTGCACGCTTTCCCCATAGACATCAATGGGGAGAAGGTGTTAGAAAAAAAACTAACACCTGCGATTGCGGAATGAAAAGCTCCATAATGCAACCCCATTGATGTCTAAGGGGAAAAAAAGGTTACGTTTAACCCTAACATAAACCCCACGTCTAAACAGCCCTAATCCACTGCCCCCGACATCGCCGCCACCTACATAAAGTTATTAACCCCTAATCTGCCGCTCGCAACATCACCGCCACCAAAATAAATTTATTAACCCCTAATCTGCTGCTCCCGATATCGCTGCTACTATAATAAAGTTATCAACCCCTATTCCCCCGCACCCCAACATTGCCCACACTAAAAATAAAGATAGTAACCCCTATTCCGCCTCTCCCTGACATCGCCACCACTAAATAAAGTTAATAACCCCTAAACCTCTGGCCTCCTACATCACTGCCACTAAATAAACCTATTAACCCCTAAACTGACAGCCCCCACATTGCCAAAAACTAAATTAAACTATTAACCCCTAAACCTAACAACCCCCTAACTTTAAATTCAAATTACAAGATCCCTATTTTAAAATAAATAAAAACCTACCTAGGAAATAAAAAAAAAAAAAGTTTAAACTATAAATTAAAGTAACATTACTATTATACTAAAATTAAAATAACTATCAATAAAATAAATTAAATTACACATTAAAAAACCTAATGCTACTCAAAAAAATTAAATCTACAATTACAAAAAATAACAAACACTAAATTCCGAAAATGTGGCAGAATGTGGGTTAATATATTTATTATAGTGTGGGCGATGTTGGGGTGCGGGAGAATAAGGGTTAATAAATTTATTATAGTGGAGGCGATGTCGGGGACTGTCGGAATAGGGGTTAATAAATTTTATTAGTGGCGACAATTTCGGGAGCGGCAGATTAGGGGTTATTAACTTTATTATACTGCTTGCAATGCGGGAGGGCCTCAGTTTCGGGGTTAATAAGTAGTTTAAGTGTGTTAGTGTACTTTGTAACACTTTAGTTATGAGTTTTGTGTAACAGTTTTGTTGCGTAAAACTCATAACTACTGCTTTCAGGTGGCGATACGGATTGTGTCGGTATAGGCTGCACAACTTGTAATGGCATCGCTATGGAAATCCCACACAAAAACGTAATTTTTTGGAGTGTAGGACTGACGTTGCGTTACAGGCTAAAATGCTTGCACTACAGCTATACCGACAAGACTTGTAATGGCTGCGTTACTGTTTTAACTGTGAAATGGCAATTTTTTCAGCGTTAAAACACGAACGCAAAACTTGTAAACTAGGTGCAAGTGTTTTAGTAATCTAGGATCACAAAATATTTGCTGGACTTTTTTTTTCAGCGTCTAACATGATACCATATATGTGAATTATACATTGGATATTCATATTTTGTAAAACATAAGTATTCAAGAATCATTCAATAATTATGACAATACAGTGGTGTATTTAGGTTTTGTGCTGCCCTATGCACTCAAAATTCTGCTGCCCCCCCATACCCACCTCTCCAGGATTAAGGCCTTTTTTTGTTCAGGGTGTAAGGTGACTTTTTTAATTGTCATTTCCAAAGTAAATGTTCGTGTTGAAGTGCGCATGTGTGTATATGTGTGCGTGTATATGTTGAGTGTGTGTTTATGGTCTGTGCGTGTAGTGCAGTGTGCATGTGTAGTGCAGTGTGTGTGTAGTGAGACTCAAAAAGTGCTGCACCTCCAAATCTGCCTCCCTAGGCAAGTGCCTTGTTTGCCTTGCCAAAAAATGCCCCTGTGACAATATGAAATGACATACACACACACATATATATACAGGTGTATATATAGTATGTGTGTGTATATACAGTATATGTGTATATATATATATATATATATATATATATATATATATATATATATATAGTAGCCAGCAATCCAGCAATCCAACCTTTCAGATAAAATCTGAGCCTGGGTACAATCTTTGAATCCAATATGCAAATCCTCTCATAGAAGGGCACTCATAGGACTTTCACAGATAATATTCAAATCTTTATTTCAAAATCATAAAAGCATAGATCAAAAGCTCTGTAACATACTAGTACTCAAATTGCAAAAAGGGACATACAGAGTAACTAATCATTTAGCAATTACATCAAGTTGTAAATCTGTAGAGCAAGATATTTTTAATCTACTTCCCTATTGTACCTTATTACATAGATATACTATTTTATTGCCTTTGCTTACGTTGCTATCTTTAATGCTAATGCAACAAATTGCATTTCTAGCACTTTCGATTCCCTTTGTAGTTGGGTATTTCCAGTGTTCTTTGTAATGCTGCCCCTCTTAAAGAGACATTAAAGTACTTTTTATAGCCATTAAAACTAGACACGTGCATTTGGAGGCATTTGGAGGCATTCAGCTCTTCATTTTCGTTGCAGCATTTATTCTTCTGCTAAAGCAACACACTAAAATTTAGATTTATACAATAAAAATGAACAGGCATGGAAGTTATTCCAGCTTCTGTTCTCTCTCTTTTGATTTTTATAAAATTTAGCTTTTGCACAAATTTTAGTGTTTTGCTGTTGCACAAGAATAAATGTGGCAACAAAAATAGCAAAGCAGCACAAGAAACCTTCTTCCGCAATCGGAGACAAACAAAACCTCAGAATGCACAAATCTAATTAACAGTGTCATGCTGTTAGCAAAATGTGTTTTATTATTCTTCCCATAGACACAAACCTTGAAAAGCCTATTGAATGTTGTTTATCTCACCTTTTTTGCTTTGGTCAGTGATGGACAGCTATAACTCCTGTATCAGTCAAACAATCACTGTGCAGCATGCAGGGTGGTTAGTATTCTTATTTACACAGAATTCACTCCAGCCTCTCTTTGGGGGCAACCGTAAAATTACAGATTTCACATTTAGTTTACAGTAAACCCAGGTGAAAACAAATGAACATGCATTTAAAAATTAATTTTGAGTTTAATATCCCTTTAAGCAGTAGCTAAATCTAACCAAAAAAATATTTTATTTATTTTTCAAAATAAAATAATTTACAAAGTTAGCAATTATTAATTATTTTTCTCAGCTTTTCACACTGTGTATGCAAAGCCACTGCTAAGATTGAAAACACACACACATGCACATATAGCTCTATATATATATATCTATATTATATATATATATATATATATATATATATAGATAGATAGATAGATAGATAGATAGATAGATAGATAGATAGATAGATAGAAATATATAGATATACACACACATAGCAGTGAATACTAACATATAAAAGAATTTGAGAGTATCTTTGAATTACAATTATCAGCAATGGAATCTTGCTGTTTCATTGTTAGAAACAGGTGTGGGATGTGGCCATGTCCCAGAAGACATCCCTCTTTCAAATATGTATATATATATATCTGCTTCCCATGTCATCCTATGTCCCACAGAGAATTACTGTCAGAATGGGGACAACAACACTGTATAGTCTGCTTCTTTTTGCTCCGTTGATCTTTACAGGTAATGTACACATGACCATGACCAAACATATGACTGCATTTATTAGTTTTTAATATTAGCAATTGCAACTGTTAATATATCTCTTCAGGGCTGTAATCCTATGTACTATTTCATGTCATTTGTTTTTCATGTAATATATATATATAATTTTATTTAGAGAAAAAAGAAAAGAGAATTAAAGAAAATACAGATTAAGGGGTTGATTACAATCCTTTAAAATAAAGTTTCAAATGATTTATCTGTGAAAATCTGTGTGTATATATATGTGTATATATATATATATATATATATATATATATATATATATATATATATATATATAGCAGTTTTTTTTCCTTTACTGACTTCTAACTTTCCTCTTACAACAGAATAATAAAGGCATCTATATTATATGTATATGATGTCAACTGTGGATTGTTCTAATAAGTAATATTGTGAATATATACCGTATATATTATAAAAAATATATAATAGAAATAAATCTTGGTTAAATAGCAAGGTAATCTGTATCTTAAAGGACATCAAACTAAAGCAAATTATTTCATGGTTTGGATAGAGCATGTAATTTTAAACAACTTTCTAATTTAATGTCTTCTATTAATGAATTTGTTCTGTTCTCTTGGTATCCGTTGCTGAAAAGGAGCTGCAATGAACTACTTGGAGATAGATGCTTATTGGAGGCTGCACTTATATGCCTCTTGTCATTGACTCACCTAATGTGTTCAGCTAGCTTGGATATATATATGCCCCCTTTTATCAAAATCGTACAGACACGGTTCCCATTAGGGAACCTTGTCCACCCGGCATCGCGGTAAGCAGGCAGCATCTACTGCCTGAATGATCATACCATTTTCCCATGGAGCATGGCATTTAAACTACTGGGTAGCCAATCAAATTCAAGAATGTGTCTAACACCTATTTATATATCAATCAATGTTTATCAGGCTACAATCAATGGAGTGTGTCCTCAAAAATGGTCCATTGTGAAGGGTAATTACACTGCAATCATTATTGCTATAAGCATTTGTCCCATTGTATCGCCTTGGTCACTTTTACACTGTAAGTTTCAATGCATCCTTATCCACCGGACAGAACTTAAAAATCTCAAGAGATGTCCAGATTGTTGCATAGTATATATTATCATTATGCATTATATACACCTAGGTGTATTATAAAGCTTATGCTGATAGGGCAAATAATGTCATATGGCTAGCTTGTCATCATATTTGTTATAACCGCTGCCCGGTAACTTAAAGGGACAGTGAACAACTAGTAATTACAAAACACTTTTGTTGTGTTACTGTAGAATAACATATAGAAATCTAAAAAAAATCTAAAACAAATTCACATCCTTTTTACTGCATTTATCAACAACAAAACTCCACCCACCACTTGCCTTTTTCAGAGAAGCCAATTTGGGGTTTAATCCACAAACAAGGCTAACCACTGCCAGAAAGTTAGTATAAAGTATATTTTTATGCATGTGTCATTTCTTAAAGCCAATTAGGGAAAGATATTTAGCAGGGTTATCAGTGAAAAGCCCTCATTGAAAAGCTATTATTGTAAGTTCTGAGAATTAAAAAAATCTATTTTCAGAGCTAAATTACATGCAAAGAGGGCACAGTAAATAATGAAAGTATATTGCAAAGTTGTTACATTTGAAATAACTAAACATTGTATATAAAAATCTCAAGGTGTTACTGTCTCTTTAAGTTATAACAAACATGAAGTAATATGCTGAAATTCCACTTAATAGCTAAAATGATATAATCTCCATCAATATACAGATTTAAGTTTTATAAGATCAAACAAATTGATCATTTACCTATCACAAATACTTATCAGATGACCAGGAATATATTTTGGCCTAGGAAAGCAAGGCACTTGCCTAGGGTGGCAGATTAGCAGGGGGCAGCACTTTTTTGGTTTCACTACACACACTCACTACACCCACACGTACATGCACACTGCACTACACACTCACAAAACTACACACACTCACTCCACAAACATTCACCATATATACGCACACACATGTACACACACGTGCACTTGAACATGAACATTTGCTTTGGAAATGCCATGAAAAAAAAAGTAATGTTACACCCTCACAAAACCTAAATATGCCACAGCAGTAGTAGTAAGTACGCTCATAAGGATTCATCAGCACATAACGTTACACCAGTAATTCAAACTTATTAACCTTAATAATCCAAGAATTATGATCATTATTTCATCTCACATTTTAAAGAACCTTAAGATGGGAAACATGTTTTATTAAAAAATAAGCACATCTGAAAATTTGTAGAAAATTGCAGGGAAATCTAGAAATACTTCAGTGTTGTGTAAATTGTCATAAGATTGTCCAATAGTTATTTTGCTAATTCATCGATTCCCTTATGGAATGAGCGAGTTAAAAAGGAAAATTAATTTTGTTTCTATTTGTAGCAAGGCAGATTCTATGTTTTACATATTTCTATGTCCTAACATTTCAAACATTGGCTATTGCAATTTATGTTTGTCACAGAGATGTTTAGCTAATCTTAGAGCATTTACCCAAATCCTTCTTTGCATTGCGGATATTACTGATGTGTTCTGTAATATGAATGTTTAGATTCTTTGTTATCACTCCTACATACAAAATAGCACAGTCACAGGCGATACATAGATTACATTTTTACTTTTGCAATTTATTTTTTTATCATGTGTGCACACACCTTGCAGTTATCACAAGATATCTATTCCCTTAAAAGGGGCTGCTTTTAGAATTTCTTTCAAACTGATTTGTTGCCAAGTGGACAATACTTTTTAAATATTTAGTGTGCCTGATTATTTTGTGGGATATAAATTGAGATAAATCTGAAGGTACCATTATTGGGTCTACGAATAAGTCTCAAAAGTTTTCTATTTTTATGTAAGACATTGTGATAGGTTTTCTTTAGTAAATCCTCTTGATAAAAATCTACATTGTAAGAATAGTTGCAATATATTTATTTTAAATAAGTATCTGATAGTTAACTCTAAAGTGAGTGATTAAAAACTGTTCAAAACTGTTTATCTAATAGATTTAAATGGTTTGGAATTTGAAAAAGGCTTATTATGGGCTAGATTATGAGAAGCACAAAATCTTTTGTGCGCAATATCGTTTTTTTCCAGCTTTTTGCGCACAACGGAAATATCGCATTTATTGCAAGTTTAAAGTAAACCAGTTCGCTCCAGTGCAATCAAGATTTACACTTATTGGGTTAGCGTGAATTTAAAGCTTGCGTAAAGGGTTAGGGCTAAATAAAAGGAGCATAAAACACAACATAAATACATTTAAAAGTACAGTTATAGTCATATAAACACTATTTATACTATAATTGCATTTGTAATGTCCGTCGCCGTCGGCAGATGCGCAATTAAATTTTGGCAGCGCGAGGACAAAAGAATTCACACCGGGATGCAGCGAAGGCAAACGGAGCATTACAAAAGCAACAACTAACCGCCCGCATCAAGTACTAAAAAAAAACCCTAATATTAACCCATACTCTGCAAACCCCCACATCCCTAAATAAGAAAGTAATTAACCCCTTAATCACTTAACCGTCAACCACCCACATCGGAATACACCTCATTACCCTATTAACCTCTAAAACGCAAAACCCCTACATTGCAATAAACCTAATTATCCTATTAACCCCTAAACCACCAAACCCCTACATCGTAATAAAGCTAATTAACTTATTAACCCTTTAAACCTCAAAAAACCACAATGCAAATAACTATTTAAATAACTAAGTACCCCAACCTAACACCCCCTAACCTAACACCCCCTTAAATTAACCCAAATTAACTAAACTAATACATTCTAAAGTTAAAAAAAAAAAAAAAAAAAAGTTTACAAAAATAAAAAAGGCTAACATTCGGTTTAATTTTGTTAAATTTGGTAATTTGATTCTTTATTTTCTGTAATGTTAGTCTTTTTTATTTTTTGTAAACTTATTTTTTTTTATTTTCTGTAACTTTAGAATGTATTAGTTTAGGTAATTTGGGTTAATTTAAGGGTGTGTTTTGGTGGTTTAAGGGGTTAATAAGTTAATTCGATTTAAGATATAGAAAATATTTTTGATATATTTAAGACAGTAGTCCATAATAATTATAGTATTGCTACACCTGTAGCTTAAAGGGCCACTAAACCCAAAATCTTTCTTTCATGATTCAGATAGAGAATAGAAATTTAAACAGCATTACAATTTACTTCTATTATTTATTTTGCTTCATTTTTTAGATATCCTTAGTTGAAGAAAAAGCAATGCACATGGTGAGCCAATCACACAAGGCTTCTATGTGCAGCAGCCAATCAGCAGCTACTGAGCATATCTAGATATGCTTTTCAGCAAAAAATATCAAGAGAATAAAACAAATTAGATAATATAAGTAAATTAGAAAGATGTTTAAAACTGCATTCTCTTTCTAAATCATGAAAGAAAAAATGTGGGTGTCATGTCCCTTTAAATATTTATATAAAATAAGAGTTACAAAATATGTTGTTTCTACATATGCTGTTTAAAAAATAATTAGACTGCCCTCTGGGTAGGCTTATCGACTAGTCTGATAATAATTATAAAAAAAAAGTGTTAAACAAATTTATAAGGCTACAAGATAGATGGTATAAGGTGTTTCACAAAAAAAGGCTGCAAAGGTCATATATATATATATATATATATATATATATATATATATATATATATATACACACATACATAGACATGCCTAAATATGTGTATGTATGTATATATGTATAAATGTGTGTACCTATGTATTTATATGTTTTACTGTTCATATTTAACATTCCATTGTACTTCACATACAGGATGATGTAATTTTTATTTTAAATGCATATTTCAATATATATATCTGTATACACCTATACTTGTTTGTCTATTCCTTATACACACACATATATATATATATATATATATATATATATATATATATATATATATATATATACATACACACACTGTATATATAAAATAAAATTGACATAATTTTCTATGTGAAGAACATTAGAATGGAAAATATGCGAAATGGGCATTGGAGGTCTAACGTGGTGTTGGGTAATAGCACATGAAGAATTGTTAACTTCAATGTGTGTTCTTAAAATATTAAATAGAAAATATTAGAAAAAAATGAATACAAATTATTAAAAATGATTAAACACACTAAAAAATACTAAATAATCCATAGAATATCTATATTTTGTACAGTATGTATCACAATCTTTAATAATTGTTATTAATATTTTTCAATGTTTTATATGCAATATTTCATGAGCATTAAAGTTAGCAATTCTTCATGTGCGCTAACTGCATCGTGTTAGACCTAAATTGCAAACCGTGATGCAAATTACACATATTTTACAATCCTATTTTTTTCACATAGAATTTTATTTATTTTTATATATATATAGGATAGTTAATCAATTATGCTTAGTTTGCTTGGTATTCTTTCTTTAAGAATAATCCTAGATGAGCTTAGTTAATGTAAAATAGATATCTATACCTTTATATCTATAAGAATAGATATACAGGTATAGGTATATACAGAAATATATATATATAAATATTTACAATAAAATGACATTGTTCTGTATGTGAAGAACATTAGAATGTGAACTGTTCTTTACTCCTGTCGGGTTAGCAAGCATTTGAGCAATAGTTGTTAGGGTTTTTTTCCTGCAATCTTTATTGACTTCTATGGGGAGAAGTTAACAGGGTCATGATATTTGGTTAGCGCACAACAGGTTTCGCTTGCGCGCAAACTTTTTACTTTCAACTTGTAATACTTGTACTTGTAATAATAAGTTTCCGTCTGGCGAAGTTTACGCTCGAGCAGGAGCGCTGAATAGAGCTCCACTAGTACTCTAGCCCTATATGGGGCTTGATTCTCTTCAGTACTGTTGGGCCCTCAAAGAATTTTCGGAAGGCAAATTTTAGCTTGAGGGCTGTTTAGTTTACAATATAGGCTCTAGGTGTGAAAGAGGGACACTAACATTGCAATATAAGGTCAAAAAAAAAAGAAAAGATTTTGAACTATTTCTCTCCATGCCGGTGAGTTTTTGATCCTCGGCACATAGTGTTATTTTGTTTGAAATACAAAATACCTCATATATATATATACACACACACAAACAAAAAAGTATTGGCACACATCCATTTTCAAAAGCACAACATATTTTTTGAACTGCTGCAAAAAATTGGCTGCAAATACATCAAGAGACAACTATTCTTTTTAAAGAAAATTGGGATCTTAGTCACACAATATGGCCATATTTTGCTTAGCCAGTCACCACTTACAAGGTGCCCCAATATAGACTGGTCCTAACACTACAGTCTTTTTGCTACAGAGGGCTGAATCATTCCTGCTTTTACTCTTCATAATAGAATGAGACTCCCTAGCTTAAAGGGCCATTATACACTCATTTTTTCTTTGCATAAATGTTTTGTAGATGATCTATTTATAAAGCCCATAAAGTTTTTTTTTTTTTTAAAAATGTATAATTTTGCTTATTTTTAAATAACATTGCTCTGATTTTCAGACTCCTATCCAAGCCCCAAAGTTTTATTTGAATACCGTCAGCTACCTTCTCCAGCTTGCTCCTGTTTGTGTAAAGGGTCTTTTCATATGCAAAAGAAGGGGGAGGGGGGAGTGTCTTATTTCCCACTTGCAGTGGGCTTTCCAACTGCTTTTTCAACAGAGCTAAACTGAAAGCTTCTAAGTACATTTTTAAACCATTTTATATTGTATTTTTATATCAGTATCTGTGCATCTTATTCTTTATAGTAGTGGGTATTACATGCAGTTATATGAAAATGAGTGTATACTGTCCCTTTAATATTCACAACTCCATTACACTGTCATGAGCACACCTGAGCTTGGGTGGGGTGCTTAAACTAATGGGAGATGGTCAGTCTCCCTGATTATTTTAAATACAAATACAAAATTTGTTTTTTTTAGCACACCTTACAAAAAGTTTATATACACATCTTTGGGAGTGCTGCCAATATGACCCAGTAATTACAAAAACAAAAAAGGTATTGGCGTACATCCATTTTCAAAAGCACAACATATTTTTTGAACTGCTGCAAAAAATTACCTGCAAACAACATCAAGAGACAACTATTCTTTAAAAAAAAAATAATAGGATCTATATATAAAATAAGGAAGAATATGTAAGAGGCTGTAAAAGGACACATAATATAGAAGATTTACATGCTATTTGTAATGATTAACCACAATTCTTATTCTCTTTATCTGTTTTCCACGTACATTGATTTGCTAATGATTTAACATCCACAGTGATGATCTTAGTTTCATGGCTTGGTGATTCATATATACAGTATATTTATGTATGATAAAGGTTAATATTTTAAAGGGACTTTCTGGTGTAAAAATAAAGTGCTGTGTTTTGTTAACATTCTATTATTCTTTTATTTCTTTTTACCATATATAATCCCCTGCAAAATAGTTAAATACACAATAAAAACTATGCTCCCATGCCAATCCAGATGATACAGCTGGTGAGCTAATTATAATCATGCATATATGCATATGCACCAGTCATTAGTGACATCTGTTTATTTGTCTTTGTATCTTTTGATGTAAAGCATACCTAGGTAGGCTGAGGAGCTGCTAATTGGTGGCTACATATATATGCCTCATGTTGTTTGTTTAACCATGTGCATTGCTGTTTCTTCAACAAAGAATACCAAGAGAATAAAGCAAATGAGATAATACAACTAAACTGGAAAGTTGTTTAAAATTGTATTCTCTATCTGAATCTTGAGCGCAAAAGTTTATTTCACGGGCCCAATTTTTCAAGCTCCATATGGAATTTGATGCCCCTGTTTCCGCACAAGCCTTCTTAAGATGGCTGCTCCATAACCTGTCCGCTGCTCCATAACCTGGACAGGCAATAAGTACAAGTAGCTATTTCCAAAACATTTTTCCCCCAAAATGGTAACACTTATATCTGTCAGCAATCCCTGAATAACCCTTCACATGTATATATTTTTAAAGAAGACAACCTAATGTATTAAACTAGGGGTATTTTGACTCTTTTCATACAACCATTTTACCACCAATCTATGCCAAAGTTTAAAAAAAATCATTTTTTTGGGTAAAATAGCAATTTAAGTATACATTTACTGAGAACATTAAGGTTAACTACCAAATAACACCCCAATATGTGTTCAGCAACATCTCCTGAGTTCAGTAATACCACCTATGTATAGGTGTGTTGGGGTCTCTGGGGGCTAAAAGGCCTTATTTTTAGGGTGCGCATTCAAGTTTTCCAATTTGGAATTTTCACATCTGTCATCAAGCACAAATGTCCTATTTAGGACATTTCTGAAGCCAGCCAATGTAATTTACCCCTATCAAACCATAGGGGATGGGAGTTCAGTTGAAGAGCCAGGTTTTGAGGTCCTTTCTGAACTTTGTAAGGGAGGTGTGTCTGAGGTGCAGCAGGAGGGTGTTCCATGTCTTTGCTGCCATGTGGGAGAAGGATCTTCCACCCGCTGTGGATTTGCTGATGCGGGGGATGACTGTGAGTGCTTGGTAGGCCGATTGGAGATGTCTAGCGGGGGTGTCGAAATATACGCGGTGGTTGATGTGTTCAGGTCCGATGTTATGTAGGGCCTTGAACGCATGGGTAAGGAGCTTGAAGGTGATTCTCTTGTTGATGGGGAGCCAGTGAAGGTTCCTTAGGTGTTCGTGATGTGGCATTGGAGAGGGATGTCGAGGATGAGTCTGACTGAGGTGTTCTGGATACGTTGGAGTCTCTTTTGGAGTTTGATGGTGGAGCCGGCATAGAATGTGTTGCCGTAGTCTAACCGGCTGCTGATGAGGGCATGGGTAACTGTTTTCTTGGTTTAAGTAGGGATCCACTTGAAGATTTTTCATAGCAGGTGGAGAAGGTGGAAGCATGTTGAGGTGATGGCATTGATTTGTCGGTCCATGGAGAGTGAGGAGTCCAGGATGAAGCCTAGATTTTGTACATGGTCAGTTAGGGTTGGAGGGTGACCGAGGGCTGTGGGCCTCCAGGAGTCATCCCATGCAGATTTATTGGGTTTGATGAGGAGGACTTCGGTTTTGTCTGTGTTCAGTTTGAGCCGGTTGTCCTTCATCCAGGCGGCGACTGCTGTCAGGCCTTTGTGGACTTTCTTTTTGGTGGTGGTGGTATCTCAGGTGAGTGAGATGATTAACTGGGTGTCGTCGGTGTAGGAGACAATGTTGAGGTCGTGGCGTCGGACGATGGCAGCGAGAGGGGCCATGTAGATGTTGAAGAGGGTGGGGCTCATTGAAGAGCTTTGCGGTACATCGCAGATGACTGGTGTGGGTTTGTAGGAGAGAGGCGGGAGTCTGACTTTCTGGGTCCTGCCCGTGAGGAAGGAGGTGATCCATTCCAGGGCTGTGCTGCATATGCCAGCGTTGTGTAGGGGGTATGGAGGGTGTTGTGGTCGACAGTGTCAAAAGCTGCTGAGAGGTCTAGGAGGATGAGGGCGGCGGTTTCTCCTCGGTCGAGCATGGTGCAGATGTTGTCTGTGGCGGCGAGGAGGGCGGTCTCGGTGCTGTGGTTGCTTCTGAAACTGGATTGGGAGTGGTCCAGGGTGTGGATGGCCTCAGTATGGTCAATAAGTTGCAAGTTGATGGACTTCTTTATGACTTTGGCCGGGAAGCAGAGTAGAGAGATGGGGCAGTAGTTATTCGGGTCTGTGGGGTCTGCCGAGGGTTTCTTCAGCAGGGGTTTCAGTTCCACGTGCTTCCAGATATCCGGGAAGGTGCCGGTTTTGATGGAGTTCAGGGGCGATGGTGTTGCTTGCTTTGTTGAATATGTGATGGGGGCATGGGTCCGAGGGTGCCCCAGAGTGGATGGATTTCCTGATTCTGAGGGTGTCATCTGTGGTGACGTCCTATTTGGGATATTTTTGAAGCTGGTCAATGTAATTTACCCCCATCAAATCATATATTTTTGAAAAGTAGACACCCTAGGGTATTTGAAATGCTGGTATTTTAACACTTTCCATGCACTAATTCAACCACCAGTCTTTGTCAAACTTTTGGGTAGTCATTTTTTTGTGTTATTTTTCACACACATTGTAGTTTAGGCATGGATTCTCAGTTCCTGTTATGTGTTACTGCCAAAAAACACCTCACTATGTGTTAAACAACATCTCCTGAGTACAGTGATACCACCTATGAATAGGTTTGTTGGGTTCTCAGGGGGCTAAAAAGCCTTATTTTTAGGGGGCGCATTCCAGTTTTCCAACTTGGAATTTTCACATCTGACATCATCCACCCATGTCCTATTTGGGATATGTATTTTTTATATTTTTGAAAAGTAGACACCCTAGGGTATTTGAAATGCTGGTATTTTAACACTTTCCATGCTCTAATTAAACCACCAATCTTTGTCAAACTTTTTGGTAGTCATTTTTTGTGTTATTTTTCACACACATTGTAGTTTAGGCATAGATTCTCGGTTCCTGTTATGTGTTACTGCCAAAAAAAAAACCTCAATATGTGTTCAAAAACATCTTCTGAGTACAGTGATACCATCCCTGAATAGGTTTGTCGGGTTCTCAGGGGGCCAAAAGGCCTTATTTTTAGGGGGCGCATTCCAGTTTTCTAACTGGGCATTTTTACATCTGCCATCATGCACCCATGTCCTATTTGGGATATTTTAGAAGCCGGCTAATGTAATTTACACCATCAAACCATATATTTTTGAAAAGTAGACACCCTAGGGTATTTGAAAAGCTGGTATTTTAACACTTTTCATGCACTAATTCAATCACCAGTCTTTGTCAATCTTTTGTGTAGTCATTTGTTTGTGTTATTTTTCACATACATTGTACTTTAGGCATTGATTCACGGTTCCTGTTATGTGTTACTGCCAAAAAACACCTCAATATGTGTTCAACAACATCTCCTGAGTACAGTGATACCACCTATGAAAAGGTTTGTCAGGTTCTCAGGGAGCTAAAAGGCCTTATTTTTAGGAGGCACATTCCAATTTTCCAACTTAGAATTTTCACATCCCATATGCACCCATGTCCTATTTCGGACATTTTTGAAGTTGGCCAATGTAATTTACCCCTATCAAACCATATATTTTTGAAACACTGGTATTTTAACACTTTCCATGCACTAATTTAACCACCAGTCTTTGTCAAACTATTGGGCAGTCTTTTTTTGGTGTTTTTTTTCACACACATTGTACTTTAGGTATAGATTCTCAGCTTCTGTTATGTGTTACTGCCTAAGAAGACCCCAATATGTGTTCAGCAACATCTTGAGTACAGTGATACCACCTATGCATAGGTTTGTTGGCTTGTTTTGGGGGTGCAATGCCAAACTTCTGACGTGTTTGTGATTTTTTTTTTCACATTTATTTCCACATTTTGGTGGGTTTTATTTTTATTTTAGGGTTTGGGCAGTAAAAGAGCTAAATGCCATTTTAAGGGCAATGCCCATCCAAATACCCTTTTCAGGGCAATGGGTAGCTTAGGTTTTTTTAGATTTAGGTTTTATATATTGGGGGAATGGGTGGTGGGTTTTACTGTTGGGGGGTCTTTGTATTTTTTTTTACATGTAAAATAGCTATTATCTTTGGGGCAATGCCCCCAAAAAAGGCCCTTTTAAGGGCCATTGGTAGTTTATTGTAGGCTAGGGTTTTTTTTTTTTATTTTGGGTGGGCTTTTTTTTTTTATAGGGCTATTAGATTAGGTGTAATTCTTTTTTATTTTTGATCCTTTGTTTGCTACTTTCCATAATTTAGATTTTTTTTTTGTAATTTAGTCTTTTTTTTGTTATTAGATACTTTGTAATAGTTAGGATTTTTTAATGTGTAGTTTAGTTTAATTTAATTGGTAATAAGTTTAATTTTAGTTTTATAATTATATTAGTTTAATTGTTAGTTTAAGGGTTACTAGTTTAATTTAGTTTAGGTGTTACTAGTTTAATTTAGTTTATTGCGATGTGGGGGCTTCCGGTTTAGGGGTTAATACTTTAATTTATTATATTTCGTTGTGGGTGGGCTTTCGGTTTAGGGGTTAATGGTTTTATTATAGTGGAGGCGGTGTAGGGCTTAATAACTTTAGTACAGTGGGGGCGATGTGGGCGAACGGCAGATTAGGGGTTAATAATATTTAAATAGTACCCACACGAGATAACAAGGGCACTATTAAGGCAAACTTCTCACTTATTTGAATTTTTATGGATACTTGTGGTGTCAGTATCTCAGCACATTTATATTGTGAGAATTGGTGCTAGCATTTATTACATGAACTTTGGCAAACAATTGGGATTGAGACTCCCTGAAAGAAAAATGCTCTAATAGCACTCTATGCCCAGACTATGAAGTAGAGGCAAAAAGGAATTAAAATTTAACTTTTATTGTTTTGGTTAAAATATGGGTAAACACAAACATTTAAAATTAGTTCCTCTAACGTTGGTAGCTATATAATATATGTGAGATCTGTTATATGTCTATTTGGCCTTTCTACCATTAATTTCTAATCAGGTCACAGGTTCTGCATAATTGAAATTCAACCATCAATAAATCGAGAGCATGTTACAACACTAAAAAATCTTTCACACAATATTCACAGTTTCAACATAAATCTACATCACAAAAAGTCAGAAGACATGACAATATTGAAACAGCAGAAGGGCTGTTCCATCACTTTAAATACTCACAATTAGAACACTTTTCAATGTCACCGACTCACCTTACCATGACTACACACGGGGGGGTATTAGGAAAGATCACGGGGAATTCACACCTAATCAAGGTGAATGGACAGAAATAAGAACCCTTACATTATACACAATAGAATACTATACATATTAGAAGAATTCTATTGGAGATATGACACAATGAATGTTGACATTATAATGACAGAATCTGACAGAAACGTACACACATATGTAGTAGCAGTCTGGAATTCAGACATGAACTGTTACATCAATATTAGTAGTGCATATAGATTTCGAGGTTACAATTAGGAATTGGGGCTATTTCAAGCAATGACCCCATATCAAGATTTAATAAAAGAGAATATACTAGAGCATATAGAGCAGGAATGAATGTAGACTTGACTAATTAAAATATAAACAAATATCTCATAAGAGGATCTTGAAGAAGAATGTATAAGACACACTGCAAGTTTGCATAGTATAACAAGAAAGAAAACACACAATAGGTGTAAGATAGTAAAATGGAAAACATAACAGATTCAGCAGGAGGGTGAGAAAAGCAACCTCCAAAATTTTGGATAATATATAACAAGGCAAAGTATATTAAATATAGAATGGGGAAGATAAAAATAATTTCAAGTATATAAATACTAATTGAAAACTTACCCTAGGAAATAATTAGAATCAACTCACATCCTATCACAACCTTATGATAAAGGGTGGCACTTCACTGATTTCTCTCTTTTTTCACGATCATGCCTATTTTTGATTTATTTTCATTTTTCTTTTCTTTTACAACACTATGTCTTTTTTTCTTTTTCACTTTTTTGTCACAATCCCACCAAGTTTATAAATCACTTTTTACGTAGCAACACAAGCAACACCATGTGACTTTGCCCAATTTCAAGCACTGTATTTATCCAGAAGAAATTATCATTAATTTCCAGTACATTATAAGGGTAAAATTATGTTCAAGATCAGTTGATCACATATAGGAGCAACCTTGCTTTTGTTCTTTAGCCCAATTTTGAAATTTATACCGTAATAGGAAACGTAAAAGTAACATAGGTAAGTTTTATGTAAAATGACAAGATAATCCACCTTAATATTAATGGATGAGATATGGTGCAGTCCTCCTTAAGAATCCCAAGAACATCCATGGAACTATTTGGATCCCGATTGGTGGTAATGGAAACCATCAAGGCCAACAGAACCAATTAGAAAAGAGTAGAAGCGGGACATCCGGTTCAAATGCATATAAATAGGTTCAACCACGGCGGCCCGCCGCCTTTGATAAAGCCTAAACAGGCGAAACGCGTCAGGGGGGTTGTGTGGGACAATGGGGTCCCGCAATTGTTGTATATTTTAAACGAACTCTAACGTAGCTAAAGTGTATCTGAAAGTAGAATTGTACTAGCGGTTGACGGCTATGCTGAATAGTAGTGGATAAGTGTGTATACCGCACGATAGTGGAGAGTCAATTGTGGATAAGGGGGCTAGTTAGTAAACAATACTCAGCCTGCCAAACCAGCACTTAGATTCAGCGATTATCACAGTAATTGGGGCGAGCTAAGGATTTAACTTAAGAATCACATATTGTATATCTATATTTCTTAGCCCCAAACTAATAAACAAACTGATAAAGTGTGTATTAAAGAAATAGATCATTCTAATTGAAATTATTATTTACAACCAAACCAGCGCTTAGATTCAGCGATTATGCACAGTAATGCTTATGTATAATTGGGGCGAGCTAAGGATTTGACTTAAAAATCATACACTATATATATATTTCTTAGCCCTGAACTAATATTCAAACCGATAAAGCATGCATTAAAGGAATAAGTAAATCTGATTGAAGTTATCATTTACAATCCAAACAGTGGTATGAACATAGTCCAAAGCACTCAATCATAATCACTTACTGAAATACAGATATATGTTTATACATTTTTTACTAGAGGATGAAAGAAACGTGAATGATGCGTGTATGAATTGAGTGTTTGGCAAATGCAACAAATTGTATCGCAAGTAGAATAATAACAAATTACCGGCTAACGGCTGTGTTATACAGTAGTGAATAGCGTTCATATCGCACGATAATAGAGAGTAACTTGTGTATACAAGAGCTAAGCATTAAGCAATATACATTGCCTGTCAAACCCAACGTTCAGAGCTTATGACATTGTATAATAGGGTTTGTACACAGTGGAGCTAGCTATCGATATTACTTGAACAAGTATATATTTTACAGCCTGGATTTAGCACCTATACTGATACAGTGTGCACTTAGGGAATACACTGGCTCGATAATAAGTTATATTTATAAATCCAAAGTGGGAACAATATAGCTAAAGCACACGGGTGCAACCTATTATTGGAGTACATATATTTACACTGTTTGATAACAGAGAGCAAACAGCCGAGCATCAAGCAATATACTTGGCAAACCAAAAGCTCAGATTTAATGATATTGTACGGCAAGAATTGTGCACAGTGAGGCCAACTATTGATATTATCTGAATACTTACATACGTTATAGCTCTGATCCAGCACACAAACCAATACAGCGTGCATTTATGGAATAAATCAGCCTGACAACAAGTTACCAATTGTAAACCAACAGTGGGGATAATATAGCCAAGTAACCAGTTATAACAAAGCACTGCAGTATATACCCATATACATCTCTTACCTAGGTGGTAAGAAAAGCGAATGGTGCGCATATAAAATGAGTGCATAGCCAATTCACCCACATAGACTACAAGTGCCACAATATCAGAGCAATAGGAGTAAATACCGAAGGCATGAGCGAAAATATACCATAAGCAATTACATGCTATAAGGAAAAATATATAGTAGCTCATGATAACAAACGATAAGTGTGACACTTGATGTGGGATTGAATATCACTAAAAAATACTAGCAACAGGTGTATATATGCAATGAAACAAATATTGATGACACTTGGTTGGATATAAGCTTTATTTATACATGACGAATACATTCACAGTAGGAAGCATATCCAGTAGTCAAAACTTTATTTGGATAAGTATTTGAACCTTAACATAACCCCAATTTTTCAATCACATCCTCTCAGGAACATAATACTAATGAGTGCGAGCACGTCACATAGTGTTTGGTACTAACAGGCGTTGGCTAGAAATATCACAACAAGAGAACACATATCCACTCAACAGTATTAGTGCCTTTGTGGCAATGATATTTAGATAATTCAATTTAACTCTCCATGGTTAAGTGCGATTAATATGACAACCAATTATAATATTTAATACAATTACACTTACCAAGGTACATGTCAACCTAGATTAATGGTACCATATATATAGTGAGACCTGATTAGAAATTAATGGTAGAAAGGCCAAATAGACATATAACAGATCTCACATATATTATATAGCTACCAACATTAGAGAAACGAATTTTAAATGTTTGTGTTTACCCATATTTTAACCAAAACAATAAAAGTTAAATTTTAATTCCTTTTTGCCTCTACTTTATAGTCTGGGCATAGAGTGCTATTAGAGCATTTTTCTTTCAGGGAGTCTCAATCCCAATTGTTTGCCAATATTTAAATAGTGCTTGCGATGTGGGAGGGCAGCGGTTTAGGGGTTAATACCTTTAGTATAGTGGTGACGATGTCGGGGAACGGCGAAATAGGGGTTATTAATTTTATTTAGTGGCGGCGATGTCGGGAGCGGCAGATTAGGGGTTAATAAATTTATTATAGTATTTGTGATGCAGGAGAGCCTCGGTTTAGGGGTTAATAGGTAGTTTATGGGTGTTAGTGTACTTTTTAACACTTTAGTTATGAGTTTTATGTTACAGCTTTGTAGAGTAACACTCATAACTACTGACTTTAGATGGCATTACGGATCTTGTCGTTTTAGGCTGTAACGCTCGCTTTTTAGTCTCCCAGAAAAACTCGTAATACCAGCGCTATGGGAATCCCATGAAAAAACATAATTTTTAAGAGTGCGGTACTGACGTTGCGTTAAAGGCTAAAAGGCTTGCGATACACCTATACCAACAATACTCAATGGCTGGATTTGGGAAAATTATGCGTTATGGGTTACAACGCTGCTATTTGACTCATAACGACAAACTCATAATTTAGCTGTAAATCTCTCTCTCCCATAAAAACGCAAGTGAGGAGAGGGTAAGGAGATCCACACACTGGTCAGTGTAAATATTTACTAATATTGACATGATCAGACAAATGGGATTTTTTATTATATATTTAATTATGGGGCAAGCTCAGATTGGATAACCCCAGCCTATGATGAGGCAGGCTAGGGACACCCCCAGAAGCCCCATGATACACTGGGCAGCACCATCTTTGAAGCCACATGGGGGAGGGAGGCTATATGGGGATTTTTTATAAAAAAAAATGTGTATTTTTAAAAAAAAAATGTTTTTTTTAAATATTATATTTTACTAAGTGCCTCATTCCACTTAGGCACTCAGCACACTGTCAGAGCATCAGAAGCCTGCCCAATGGCCTCTGATGCTCAGCTTGACTGCCAGGCCCCACATGGAGCCAAACCGGAAGTGATCGCTCCGTGGGAGCAATCAAAATGGAGCCCGGCAGTCAGGAACAGTATTGCAGGATGCCTCAACATCGAGGCATTGCTGCAATCCTGTTTGAGCGGCTGGAAGCGATCTTGATTGCTTCCAGCATTTAGATTACCCGTGGACGTGTCAGACACGTGATTGGTCCTTGACTGTATTTTTTGTAGGACGTGCCTGACATGTCCTCGGTCACCAAGGGGTTAAATCCCCAAGAAATGGAGTGGACACAACCAAGGATAAAATAAAATACATAGATCATAATATTTAAAGGGACATGAAACCCAATTTTTGTTCTTTCATGATTCAGATAGAGCATACAATCTATTATCTAATTTGCTTCATTCTCTTGGTACTCTTTGCTAAAGAAGGAGTAATGCACTACTGGGAGCTAGCTGAAAGCCAATGACAAGAGGCATTTTTGTCCAGCCACCAATCATCAGCTTTTGAGCCCACCTAGGTATATTTTTCAACAAAGGATACACAGAGAATTAAACAAATTAAATAAGAGAAATACATTGGAAAGTTATTTAAAATCACGTGCTGTATCTGAATCATGAAATAAAAATTGTGGGTTTCATTTCCCTTTAACACATCTAATTGCTAGATCTTTTCACTATTATTAGTATCTTGGTTATATTTTCCATGGTTATATATTAATCTGCTTTAATCTTTAACCAGTTTTGACTCTTTATTTCTCTTATACTTCGTATAGAGGCATAAAGGTTACAATTGGAGATATCCTTCAGTGCACACTACCTGTCACTGATCTATGCTGTAGACCTGTGCACATGACAGCTAGCAGGTCTATTGTAGAGAGAGACAGAGAGAAGCAGTGAGGAAAGATTAGATAGAGAAATAGAATACTTCATAATCAGGAGAACAAAAGTTACTAGTCTGCTTAAAGAGACATTATACACTAGATTTTTCTTTGCATACATGTTTTGTAGATGATCCATTTATAGCCTATACAGCTTTTTAGGTTTTAGGAGAATACTGATGTATACCTTACCTATTCCAGCTTACTCCTGTTTGTGTCAAGAGTCTTTTCATATGCGAGGGAGGGGGAAGTGCCTGCTTTTTTTGCTAAAGAACCACTTGTAGTGAGTGTTCCAGCTAACCTTTTCAACAGTGATAAACTGGGAGCTTCTAAGTAACACCTAGATTACAAGTTTTGCGTTCGTGTTTTAACTCTGAAAAAATGGCAATTTCAGCGTTAAAACAGTAACCCAGCCATTTCGAGTCTTGTACCACAGGCCTGTAACACAACCTCAGTCCCACACTCAAAAAAATGACGTTTTTGTGTGGGATTTCCAAAGCGCTGCCATTACAAGTTTTGCGGTGAGGCTAAAATGCTAGCATTACAGCCTATACCAACATGATCCGTACCGCCATCTGAGAGCAGTAGTTATGAGTTTTACACAACAAAACTGTTACACAAAACTCATAACTAAAGTGTTACAAAGTACACTAACACCCATAACCTACCTATTAACCCCTAAATCGCCACCCTTCCGCATTGCAAACACTATAATAAAGTTATTAACCCCTAATCTGCTGCTCCCGACATCGCTCCCACTAATAACATTTATTAACCCCTATTCCGCCGCTCCCCGACTTTGCCGCCACTATAATAAAGTTATTAACCCCTTTTCCCCCACACCCCAACATCGCCCCTAAACCTCTGGCTTCCCACATCACTGCCACTAAATAAATCTATTAACCCCTAAACCAACAGCCCCCCACATCGCCAAAAAATAAATTAAACTATTAACCCCTAAACCTAACAACCCCCTAACTTTAAATTAAAATTACAAGATCCCTATCTTAAAATTAATAAAAACCTACCTGGGAAATTAAAAAACCTACGTTTAAACTATAATTTAAACTAACATTATGATTATACTAAAATTAAAATAACTATCAAAAGAATAAAAAATACTAAATTACAAAAAATAAAAAAATACTAAAGTACAAAAAATAACAAATGAAATTATCCAAAATAAAAACAATTACACCTAATCTAATAGCCCTATAAAAATAATAATAAAAAAAAATAAAAAAAAAAACCCTAGCCTACAATAAACTACCAATAGCCCTTAAAAGGGCCTTTTGTAGGGTATTGCCCTAAAGAAATCAGCTCTTTTCCCTGAAAAAAAAAAAAAAAAATACAAAGACCCCCCAACAGTAAAACCCACCACCCAACCAACCCCGCAGAATAAAAAACCTAACTATAAAAAAAACCTATAATAAAGAATTAAATAATATATCTTCCAGGAAACTCAAAAAAAACAAACACTACCTCCCTTAAAAAACACATTTTCCCAAGTTAATTTGTGATGGACAATTTTAGAACATAAAGTGAAGGTGGCACAAAAAAGAAATTGCTGTTTTGGAAACTATTGTGTGTAGGTGTAAATGTATAAATATGTAAGCTACCTTTAAATTATGTGATACAAATTTAGTGATACAAATTCAGATGTGTTTATCTTCAGTTTAGTGGATTCTGTTTAAAACGGAAACGTGTGTATACATGTAATAAAAGCAAAAAACTAAATTATAATTGTGTGAGAATCAATAAATCAAACTAGTGTTCACTAATTAGTTTCCCAGGTAGACTAATATTAATCTTCTAATATCAAATAGCAGAGATAACAAAATAATTTCTTAAATGAATTGAAACTACTTCGTGTGAAATCGAATTGCCAAAATTATACAGAGAATCTATAAAGTTTTCTAAGCGGGAATCAAGTATCAAACCATTATGGTTGATCTTTCTTATAATGTGTGCAATTTACTAACACAATTGTATCAGTAGGCAATTTTATTAGTGGGCAAATATACAATACAACAAGAAAATAAAGGAAGTCTATAAAAGTTGATGGATACGTTTATAGAAAATTCTTAAAACGTAGCGAATAACAATGTTAATTAGGTAATAAAACATATAATATACATCATATATATCTTTATGGTTAAATTAATCAAATATAGAAAACATTTGTACATTTCAAAAAAAGTCTCTGAATACAAAAATAAACAATTTAATATCAACAATAAAATAACAATCAATTGACAGAGCTCTGTTGTAAAGTTCATAAAATCAATAATATTAAATGAATATACAATCCTTGAAAAAGTGAAAAAAAGTGAAAAAGTGAATTCCACAGGATATAAACTGACCGACCTGGGATTTGAATAAAAATCGATTGGTTGTGTTTGTATTATTCTCTTAGCAGCGATTTTAAAACACTGGCCGTTATTAATAACAGATGATAAAAGTCAGTTATTCAAAACTGTTAAAGGGACATTAAACCCAAAAAATGTATTTCATGATTCAGACAGAGAATACAATTTTAAACAACATTCCAATTTACTTATATTATCTAATTTGCTTCACTCTTTAGATATCCTTTGTTAAATACATAGCAATGCACATGGGTGGGCCAATCACATGAGGCAAATATGTGCAACCACCAATCTGAGCCTATCTAGATATGCTTTTCAGGATGGAATATCAAGAGAATGAAGCAAATTAGATAACAGAAGTAAATTAGAAAGTTGTTTAAAATGGTAGTCTCTATCTGAATCATGAAAGAAAATATGTGGGTTTAATTTCCCTTTAATGGCTTATGAGTGTTGAAGATCTAGGAGTGTTCACACAATAAATCTCTTACTGGTAACAACGGTTTTTATAAGCAGTCAATAATTAGCAATCGCTGTAAACAGGTGCCTGCTACTTGTTAGGTAGTGTGAATGTAAAGGTGTATTACACAGTACCTTGTCTTCTTTTTACCAAATTGCGAATACTCAGCTTCTTCAAAGGTAATGTCAATGGACCTTTTACTTTAAAATTCGTGTCCTAGAGGTGGCCAATCATCTCACAGCCTGTCCTACGTATCTTGCCGGTTTCAGTACAGACTCTTATCCTTAATATGAATATACTAATATGAGCGGTCAATGGTATCACTTCTATTCCGGGTACTTGACACCACTGAATAAGGCACTTTTCCCCTCTTTTCAAATGATTAACGATCTCCTATAGCTGTACTTAGATCAAAATATTTAAGAGATGGTCTGGATCAAGTGTGGTGGTTCTCTACGCATTTCAGCTGTGAAGCCTTTATCAAGATGCCATTTTTGATCCGGATGTATCCTTTTATAGTTTCCTTTAGGTCCTCCTTCATATCCTGTTCTTTAGAATTAACCCTTGATGTATTTATACATCCAGTGTTGGAGTTTATTTACTCAGCTTTAAAAACTATTAGTATGTCCCTCAGGTAGTGTATTATTCATGTTACATGTTGTAAAGTTTGTCACAGAGATTTCTCCTCTAAAAAAACACAATATTTCTATTTTGAGAGATAACTCCTTCTAATAAAAAACTTTTCGGATTGTTTATATTGTCTTATTTGGCTTCAATTGTTCAGAGCTACTGAAATTCTTTTGGGTGATTTGAATAGCCAATAGAATTTCAGTAGCTCTCATCCTATTGGCTAATTTGAACAGCCAATAGGATTTCAGTAGCTCTCATCCTATTGGCTGATTTGAATTTCAAAAATCAAATCAGCCAATAGGAATGCAAGGGATGCCATTTTGAAAAGGCTCCCTTGCATTGAAGATTCAGTATACGGCAGCGACCGTATGAAGAGAATGCGCCGCGCCAGATGTCTTCAGGATGGACCCGCTCTGCGACGCCTGGACGAAGATAGAAGATGCCGCCTGGATAAAGATAGAAGACGCCTCCTGGATGGATGAAGACCTCGCCGCCTGGATGAAGACATTGGTGCCTAGATGAAGACTTCACCGCCTGGATGTCCGGACTTCAGAAGCTGTAAGTGGATCTTCGGGGGTTAGTGTTAGGTTTTTTTTTTTAAATTTTGGGGTGGGTTTTTTAGATAAGGGTTTGGGATTTTTCTTAAAAGGGCGTAATGCAATTTTCAGGGAAAGAAAAAGAGCTGAATGCCCTTTTAAGCGCAATGCCCATACAAATGCCCTTTTTTATTTTGGGGGGATGGTTGGGTGGTGGGTTTTACTGTTGGTGGGTCTTTGTATTTTTTTCAGGGAAAAGAGCTGATTTCTTTAGGGCAATGCCCTACAAAAGGACCTGTTAAGGGATTTTGGTAGTTTATTGTAGGCTAGGGTTTTTTTATTTTTGGGGACCTTTTTTTTATAGGGCTATTAGTTTAGGTGTAATTGTTTTTATTTTCGATAATTTCATTTGTTATTTTTCGTAATTTAGTGTTTGTTTATTTTGTACTTTAGAAATTTTTAATTTTTTGTAATTTAGTATATTTAATTTTTTGTAATTGTAGATTTCATTTTTTTAGTATGGTTAGGTTTTTATAATTTGTAATTTAGTTTATTTAATTTGTAATTTAGTTTATTTAATTTGTAGTTAGTTTTAATTTTAGTCTAGTATTTATGTTAGTTTAATTTATAGTTTAAATTTATTTATTTTTTATTTCACAGGTAGGTTTTTATTTATTTTAAGATAGGAATCTCGTAATTTTAATATAAAGTTAGGGGGGTCTTAGGTTTAGGGGTTAATAGGTTTATTTAGTGGCAGTGATGTGGGAGGCCAGAGGTTTAGGGGTTAATAACTTTATTTAGTGGTAGCAATGTCGGGGAGCAGTGGAATAGGGGTTAATATCTTTATTATAGTGTGGGCGATGTTGGGGTGTGGGGGAATAGAGGTTAATAAGGTTAGTATAGTGTGGGCGATGTAAGGCAGCGGGGGAATAGGGGTTAATACATTTTATTAGTGGCTGCAATTTTGGGAGCGGCAGATTAGGGGTTAATAACTTTAAAATAGTGTTTGCAATGTGAGTGCCTTGGTTTAGGGGTTAATAGGTAGTTTATGGGTGTTAGTATACTTTGTAACACTTTAGTTATGAGTTTTATTTAACAGTTTTGTTGCATAAAACTCATAACTACTGGTCTCAGATGGCGGTATGGATCTTGTCAGTATAGGGTGTAACGCAAGCTTTTTAGCCTCACCGCAAAACTCATAATGGCAGCGCTTTGGGAATCCCATGAAAAAACATCATCTTTTTGGGTGCGGGACTGAAGTTGCGTTACAGGCTAAAAGGCTTGCGGTACAGTTATTCTGACAAGTTTTATAATGGCTGCATTACTGTTTTATAGCTGAAATTACCATTTATTCAGCGTTAAAACACGAATGCACAACTCATAATCTACCTGATAGAAAATAATGTACTTTTTATTATTAAAAATATATTTATATATATATATACTTCTATATATATATGATAATGTTCATGTAAAATACATATCTATACCTATATATCTATAGTAGTATATATATATATATATATATATATATATTCATACATATTTAGACATGTGTATGTATGTATCTCTATGTTAAATTCCTGAGACCTCGTATAAAGTTGTTTATTTTATCAAGCAAGTCCTTTTCTTCTTCTGTGTGTCTCTGTGTGCCACACTGAGCATGGAGAAGAGAAAGAGCAGCAAAGGATTGTCTGAGGATTTGAGAACAAAAATTGTGGAACAGCATGGACAATTTCAAGGTTACAAGTCCATCTCCAGAGATCTTAATATTCCTGTGTCCACTTTGTGCAACATTGTCAAGAAGGTTACAGTCCATGGCACTGTAGCTAATCTCCCTGGATGTGGACGAAAGAGAAAAATTGATCAAAGATTGCAAAGAAGGATTGTTATAATGGTGGATAATAAAACCTTGATCAACTTCCAGACAAATTCAAGCTGACCTTCAGGCACAGGGTACAAATGTGTCAGCTCGCACTATACGTCACCATCTGAATGAAAAGGGAGACTATGGTAGGAGACCCAGGATGACCCCACTGCTGACACAGAAACATAAAAAAGCCAGATTGAAGTTTGCCAAAACTTACCTGAGGAAGCCAAAATCCTTTTGGAGAATGTGCTGTGGACAGACGAAACAAAATTACAGCTTTTTGGAAAAGCCCATCATTCTACTGTTGTCAGAAAAAAAGAAATGAGGCTTATAAAGAAAAGAATACAGTCCTTACAGTCAAACATGGTGGAGGTTCACTGATGTTTTGGGAATGTTTTGCTGCTTCAGGCACTGGATGTCTAGACTGTGTGCATGGCATTATGAAATCTGAAGACTACTAAAGAATTCTGTGGTACAATGTAGGGCCCAGTGTCAGAAAGTTGGGTCTCGTCAAAGGTCATGGGTCTTACAGCAGGACAATGACCCACAGCACACATCAAAAAGCACCCAGAAATGGTTTTAGACAAATCGCTGGAGACTACTGAACTGGCCAGCAATGAGTCCAGATCTCAATCCCATAGAGCACCTGTGGAGAGATCTCAAAACAGAAGTTGGGAAAAGGAAGCTTTCCAATCTGAGAGACCTGGAGCAGTTGGCAAAAGAAGAGTGGTCCAAAATTCCAGTAGAAAGGTGAAGGAAACTCATTGATGGTTACAGGAAGTGATTGATTTCAGTTACTTTTTCCAAGGGGTGTGCTACCAAATATTAAATTGAGGGTGCCAATAATTTTGTCCAGTCAATTTTTGCAGTTTTGCGAATGTGTCAGATTTGGCTTTTTTTTCTCCACTTTTTTGTGTCATACTATTACAAAGAAAAGAAATAAACATGAGAATGCCTAAACATTTGTAATTGTAACAATTTTCTGGGTGAAGTGTCCCATTAACTGATCTGTTTAATCAGTCACTATTAACAGGAGCTGTCCCAGATGATTGGAGAATAGCAAATGTAATACCTCTTCATAAAAAGGGCAGTAGAGAGGAATCTGGCAACTACAGGCCAGTTAGTTTAACTTCAGTAGTAGGGAAATTAATGGAAAGCCTCTTAAAAGAAAGAATTATGACTTACATAAAGACAAACAATTTAGAGGACCAAAATCAGCATGGTTTTACTTCAGGGAGATCATGTCAGACTAATCTAATTGACTTCTTTGATTATGTAACAAAAGTATTAGACAAGGGAGGAGCAGTTGATGTAGCATATCTAGATTTCAGCAAAGCATTTGACACCGTCCCACACAATAAACTTATTTACAAACTATATCTCCTTGGTCTAGATTCAAAAATTGTAAACTGGGTGGAATGCTGGCTTAAGGACAGAAAACAAAGTGTCTTAGTAAATGGAGTTCATTCAGCAGAGGGGGCTGTTACTAGTGCTGTTCCTCAGGGGTCAGTTCTGGGGCCTGTTTTGTTTAACATATTTATCTGCGATATCAGCAAAGGGCTACAGGGGAAAGTATGTCTCTTTGCAGATGATACAAAAATTTGCAACAGAGTGGATGTTCCAGGGGGGGTAGACAAAATGAGAAGTGATATACAACAATTGGAGGATTGGACAAACGACTGGGATCTAAAGTTTAACACAGTGTAAAATAATGCATTTAGGGAAGAAAAATCCAAATGTTAATTACAGACTCAATGACACTTTACTGACTGTTACAGACGAGGAACAGGACTTGGGAATTATTATTTCAGATGATTTAAAACTTAGTAAACAATGTAGTAATGCAGCGAGTAAGGCTAGCAGAATGCTTGGATGTATTGGTAGAGGTATTTGCAACAGAAATAGTAAGGTTCTTATGCCACTTTATAGATCATTAGTTAGGCCTCATCTTGAGTATTGTGTGCAGTTCTGGAGGCCATATCTTCAGAAGGATATTAACAAACTTGAATCTGTGCAAAGGAGGGCTACCAAAATGGTACATGGTCTAAAAAATAAAACTTACCAGGATAGGCTCAATGACCTAAATATGTATAGCTTAGAGGAGAGAAGGGAAAGAGGTGATATGATAGCAACTTTCAAGTACATTAAAGGGCTTAGTAAAACTGAGGCTGTGGGTATTTTACATAAAATGGAAAATTCAAGAACAAGGGGTCGTGAGCTCAAGCTAAAGGGTAGTAGATTCAGGAGTGATTTGAGGAAGCACTTCTTTACAGAAAGAGTGATTGATTTATGGAATAAACTTCCTCAAGAGGTAGTAGCAACAAACACTGTGGGGGACTTTAAAAATGCATGGGACAAGCATAGGGCTATCCTACAAACTAGATAAGTTTATACTGTTAGGTAAGGTCGGGCAGACTTGCTGGGCCTATGGCTCTTATCTGCCGTCAATATCTATGTTTCTATGTTTCTAAGTGGTGCATTATCTGACAGAAATGCATGGGTGCCAATATTTTTGGCCATGACTGTATATATATATATATATATATATATATATATAAACATTATGTTTTTAGATTTTAGTTATCTTAATTGAAAAAATTACAGTAGCGTGCCACTTGTAATCTAGTTCTATGCTGCTGAACCACAAGTAAAGGTTTTGCAAAACTTCACCAAAAGCCTTCTTTAAAGGGACAGTCTAGATCCAATACATAATTTTTATTACTTATTGTTACATACCAGAGAAGCATCCTGCAGCTGGTCCCACATCTATAAGCTTGTAAGATGTACAGTACATGAAACATTTAAATATTTATCATTCGTTAGGTGCTGAAAATGGTTCACCTATTGCGTGTATATTTTGGTATGTTAAGTTTGTCCAATCACGTTCGACTTGTGATTACGTTTTCCTACTCTCACATGCTGATCTGTGCATGTGCTTTTTGAAATAGCTAACTAAAACTAAAGAGAAGGTTTTGGGTGGAGCTTTATGGCCATTTTTGGCTGCTAACAAACAATCATTTTTTAAAAGTTTCATGTATTCTTACAAGCTTAAAGGGTCATGAAACCTAAAAATTTTCTTTCATGATTCAGACAGAGAATACAATTTTAAACAACTTTCCAATTTACTTCTTTTATTTAATTTGCTTCCTTCTCTTGTTATCCTTTGAAAAGAATGCAAAGAGAATATACACTGAATATATAGATTGGCTCTAGCTTTGAAATTCTTTCACATGAACAATTTGCACTGTGAATCCATATTTATGAAAAGAACTTAAAAGCAATGCATTCAAATTTAAATCACTAAGGGCCAGATTACAAGTGGAGCACTAAATGTCGCTTTCATAAAAAAGTGATATTTGCGCTCGACTGTGTAATACCAATGCAGGCTAATGTGCGCTAGTATTACAAGTTAACGCAATGCAAATGTGAGCTAGTATTCTCATTGGAGGGAAACATTGCACTCACGAGAGCGCACTTCCATAGGTTCTAATATGAGCCTCATTCTGATGACGTCCCAGACGGCATTAGAACCTTGCACAGTAAAGGAGTAAGTAGCACAGCGATGGGCAGCATTTTTTAATATATATGAATATATACATATATATTTATTACGTGTTAACGTGTATATACACATATTAACACATAAATATATATGTATATAAGTAAATACATATATATTTATTACGTGTTAACGTGTATATACACATATTAACACATAAATATATATGTATATAAGTAAATACATATATATTTATTACATGTTAACGTGTATATACACATATTAACACATAAATATATATGTATATAAGTAAATACATATATATTTACTGGAAATACACAGTTCCCATAGACTGCATTGTAAAGTCACTTTTCAGTGCCATTTTTTTCTAACAACCCACTTCCACCAACTTTAGACCCCAAAAACTGCTTAGTGTAGTTGTTTTTAATAAAAAAAAGAAGCTTTTTTTAATTAAAAACTATAATGCCCTCTATTTTGAGGGCATTTGGGGCACTTTTAGAAAATGAACCAGAGATCGGATCTCTGGTTAATTTTCTGAGCTTTAATTGCTACCCCTAGTAGCAATAACCAGCCACTTGTATTGGTTGGTTAATTATCGCACAACCACAAATGGGTAAATTTGCCTCTTTGCGGGCGTATGATAATATAGCGCTTCACTTGTAATCTAGTCCTAAAATTATTTCTTCCAACCTAATCCTTTATCCAATGAAATTTATCTACAGAGTCTTTCAGAGAGATCACTAAAGAATGTTCCTACAGTTTTCTTTCTCAATGTAGTTTGAGTCTGGTTTGAATTACTTCTAAATTGTGTTTTGTTTTTGCTTTTTAAAGAATCCTCAGGGTCAATCACAATCCTGTAGAGAAACTTATCAAATTGCGAATTTCAGTTGAAAATCATCAGATACGTTTATTTCTAATGAATTGTAATTGACTCCCTGGTTAATCAATTAGCTAATCAGGACTGAGGTTGAAGACCGTAATGGCCGAATGGAGCATCCCTTCTCTTTTGATTGATCAATCAATATGAATATAGTTTTTATATTGTGTCTTACCACATCACTAGCGATTCCTTGATTATGTAACCAATCAGCATAAAAAAATATGATCCGGTATAAATCCCTCTAATATAAAAAAACACAGGTATGCAAATACTATAGTTTCTAGTGTTGATGTAACAGAAAAAAAAGTATTGGCTGCTCTTAAATATTCTCATTCCAGAGTGTTAATTCAGAAGCCAAAATTAAAAATAGGACAGTGAGAACAAAATGGTAGTGAGCTGTTTATAGCAAAAATATTGGGATACATATGTAAAATACCATTAGCGACTCTCTTTGAAAGGAATAACTGTCACTATTATTACCTGGCTGCTATTAATGATACTGTAAATATTTTGAGATTTTAATAAAAAAGATTTAGTTATGTCCAGTAAAAAAAATAAAAAAGTTTATTTTGCAAACATTTTGTGTTATTTAGCGCTGACCATTGTAGATTTTGTAATTCTCAGAACTGGTCAAATGCACACTGGAGACTTATGTCTGTTTAAAAAGGACAATTTCCCTAGCTTGATTGTATCTGATATTTATTTTGAAAAATCTCAGTGGAAATACATATTTATAATCTTTCAATTTTACTGTTTACAGCCTCTGCCTATGCAACAACATCAAGTCTTACAGGTAATAAAAGTAAATCCTATTTTGTAACCATTATAGGACCATGCTACAAGTCATTAGAGATTACTATGCAAAAAAAACATATTTAACTTGGATGTTTTTTGGCTCATTTTTCTATGGCATTCTAATATATTGTGAATTTATTAAACTGGCTGAATTATGAACAAGATGTTAAAGGACAATTTTAGAATTAAGTAAACTATAAACTATAAGAAGAACCCAAATTTTTTCGTTTGTGAGTCATATAGAGCATGACATTTTAAGCAATTTTCTAATTTACTCCTATTATCAAATTTTCTTTATTCTCTTGGTATCTTTATTTGAACTGCAAGAATGTAAGTTTAGATGCCGGCCCATTTTTGGTGAACAACCTGGGTTGTCCTTGCTGATTGGTATATAAATTCATCCACCAATCAAAACGTGCTGTCCAGAGTTCTGAACCAAGAAAAACACTTAGATGCCTTCTTTTTCAAATAAAGATAGAACCAAGAAAAACACTTAGATGCCTTCTTTTTCAAATAAAGATAGCAAGAGAACAAAGAAAAATTGATAATAGTTGTAAAATAGAAAGTTGCTTAAAATTGCTTGCTCTATCTAAATCACGAAAGAAAGAATTTGGGTTTAGTGTCCCTTTAGGATTTTCGAAAGAGCTCTTTATTAGGGTTTCTGTACACATATACAGTAGCAAAATAACAGTAGCCAAAATTAAAATATGGTGGCTGCTTGAATCAATTTTGATAATGATTACTTTCTAATGTTTTTATACATTACTTTAATTTACCTAATGATATCAGTTTATCCCATGTGTGCAATTAAAGGGATACTAAACCCATTTTTTTTTTCTTTCATGATTCAGATAGAGCATGCAATTTTAAGCAACTTTTTAATTTACTTCTATTATCAATTTGTCTTTGTTCTCTTGCTATCTTTATTTAAAAAGCGGGAATGTAAAGCTTAGGAGCCAGCCCATTTTAGGTTCAATACCCTGTGTTTGTTTAATAACATTTTAACTGAGTATACCTTAGTAATATATTTCTTCTTTTTTTTGCAGAAGACATTTCTGTAACTGATGAAGGTAATATTCATCTTGTTTTATACACAAATAAAAAAGGGTAGGGTAACAATTGCCATATACATTATACTTTATACCAATTGCAGGTGGGTAATTGTGTGGGTCCATGGGCTTGGGAGATTTACTCTTAAAAGCATCACCCTCATTGTAGAGATTAGCTCTAGCTTTGAAATTCTTTCACATGAACATGTTTGCGCTGTGATTCCATATTTATGAAAATTACTTAAATAGCAATGTATTAAAATTGAAAACACTAAAATTATTTCTTCCAACCTAATCCTTTTTCCAGTGAAATATATCTAGAGCTTCTTTTAGAGAGACGACTAAAGAATGTTCCTACAGTTTTCTTTCTTAATGTACTTTGAGTTTGGTCTTAATTACCTCTTAGTTATGGTGTTTTTTTTATTAAAGAATCCTTAGGGCCAATCACAATCCTGTAGAGAAACTTATCAAACGTTTTGTCTCCAAAATCTCCACAGACTTCAATGGCAAATTTTTGAATGAATTGTGATTGACTCCCTGGTTAATCAATTAGCTAATCAGGACTGAGGCTGAAGACCATAATAGCTGAATTGAGCATTCCTTCTATTTTGATTGGTTAATTACTTGATCAATCAATAAGAATATAATTTTTATATTGTGCCTTACTACATTACTACCAATTCCTTGATTACATAACCAATCAGCATAACAAAATGAAATAGGAGGGAATCTAGACCAGGACCACCCTATGGAGGGGAAAAGGACTGCGTTGCAATTTTTTTATTTGGCAGTGCAGTAAATGTTTATTAGCAGTAAGTGTAATCCCTCTAACATAAAAAACACAGGTATGCAAATATTATAGTTTCTAGTGTTGATGTAACAGAAAATATTTTTTTTGTATTGGTTGCTGTTAAAGGGACAAGAAACCCCAAAACTTATTTCAGGATTGGAATAGAATATACAATTTTAAACAACTTTCCAATTTACTTCTATTATCAAATTTGCTTAATTCCCTTGTTATCTTTTGCTGAAGGTGCAACATTGCACTATTGGCAGCTAGCTGAGCACATCTAGTTAGAGAATCACAAGAGACAAATGTGTAGGCACCAATCAGCAGCTAGCTCTCACTAGTGTAAGATATGTGAATATTATTTTTCAACAAGGGATACCAAGAGAACAAAGCACATTTGAAAATAGAAGTGAATTTAAAAGTGTCTTAAAATGACCTGCTCTATCTGAATCATGCAACATTGGGATACATATGTAAAATACCATTAGTGACTCTCTTTGAATGTAATAACTGTCACTATTATTACATGGCTACTTTTAATGATACAGTAAACTTTTTGAGATTTTAATATAAAAGATTAAGTTATGTCTAGCAAAAAAACTTTGCAATATACTAATGATTTATTTTGTTAATGTTTCATGTTATTTAGCGCTGACAATTGTAGATTTTGTAATTCTCAGAACTGAAAAAATGCACACTGCAGATTATCAAGGTTACACCTGCTGCATATCTTAACCTAATTGGCTTCAGCAGATAACAACTGTAAAATAATGCATATTAAACTAACATAATGACCACAGCTAGCCTTGTTGTCTGCACTCTCATACCCAGATAGGTTCCTCCAAATAGGGCAATTGATGGGTGGAGTTTGGATATTAAAAAATTGCAGCAAACACAAATTACTGATATATTGTTCTGTAGCAGGACAAGAGAAATGTATTGTAATAACAAAGTGTTTATTTATTATTATTATTATTATTATTATTATCAGCTATTTGTAGAGCACCAACAGATTCTGCAGCGCTATACACATAGGCGGAGTACAACAACACATTTATAGGGATCAGACGGGTAGAGGACCCTGCCAAGAGTTGCACTGTTGTAGTCAGCTCTTAAGAAGGTGATCTACAAACAGCTGGGCTCTTAGGCTTATATGCTAAGGGGGTTCAAGGGGATAGCAATGGAGGGGAGGAACTGGTATAAAGAAAGGTTAGTGTAGGTTGTATGCATCCCTGAACAGTAGAGTCTTCAGGGAGTGTTTGAAGCTTTCAAAGCTAGGGGGGAGTCTTGTGGAGCGAGGCAGAGAGTTCCACAAGATGGGGGCCAGTCTGGAGAAGTCCTGTAAACGGGAGTGTGAGGAGGTAACAAGAGAGAAGGAGAGTAGGAGGTCATGAGCAGAATGAGAAGGGGAAGGGAGAGAGGGAGGGAGGGAGGGAGGGAGGGAGAGAGAGAGAGAGAGAGAGAGAGAGAGAGAGAGAGAGAATCTGAAGACAAGGTCTGAGATGTAGGTGGGAGCAGTGCAGTTGAGGGCTTTGTATGTCAGAATGAGAATTGTGTGTTTAATCCTGGAGGCAAGAGGAAGCCAGTGAAGGGACTGGCAGAGAGGTGCAGCAGATGAAGAGCAACGTGTAAGGAAGATGAGCCTGGCAGAGGCATTTATTATGGATTGTAAAGGAGCTAGGCGGCAGCTGGAGAGAAAGGACAGAGTTGCAGTAATTGAGGTGGGAAAGAATGAGAGAGTGGATTAAAATCTTAGTTGTGTCTTGTTTAAGGAAATATCTAATTTTAGAGATGTTTTTAAGGTGCAAGCGGCAGGATTTAGCCAAGGACTGAATGTGAGGAGTGAAAGAAAGATCTGAGTCAAATGTGACCCCAAGACATCGGGCATGCGGGGTCGGAGTAATGATGGAGTTCTCGACAGTTATAGAGAGATTGGGGGTTGGAGATTTTGGAAGAAGGGGGGGAAATAAGGAGCTCAGTTTGTGAGAGATTTAGATTGAGGTATTAAAAGGACATACAGGAAGAGATTTGAGAAAGATTGTTAGTTAAATGGGTTAGCAAGGAAAGAGATAGGTCTGGTGCAGAGAAGTAGATTTGGGTGTCATCGGTATACAAATGATATTGGAACCTATGGGATTTTACTAGGGAACCTAATATCTAGTATCTACTAGAACCTAGTATCCATTAAAACTGCTGTGGGCATTTTTTTGACAACCAGGGTTTGAGTGTACATGAACCACAATTTGTAACAACAGGGTTGCTGTTATTTTGCCTTATGTCTGTTTAAAAAGGACAATTTCCCTACCTTAATTGTATCTGATATTTATTTTGAAAAATCTCAGTGGAAATACATATTTATAATCTTTCAATTTTACTGTCTACAGCCTCTGCCTATTCAACAATACCAAGTCTTACAGGTAATAAAAGCAAATCCTTTTTTCTAACCATTATAGGACCATGCTTCAAGTTATTAGAGATTACTAAGTGAACACCTTTTATTTAACTTGGACATTTTTTGGATCCTTTTTCTATGACATTATAATATATTGTAAATTTATTAAACTGGCTTAATTATGAACAAGATGTAAAAAGACAATTTTTAGATTAAGTAAACTGTAAACTATAAGAAACAAACCTTCCTTAGGCTTCTCGTAAGAGCTCTTTATTAGGGTATCTGTACACATATACAGCAGCAAAATATCAGCAGCCAAAATTAAAATACAGTGGCTGCTTGAATCAATTTTGATACTGATGACTTTAAAATGTTTCTACACATGGCTTTCATTTACCCAATGGTATCAGTTTATCCCATGTGTGAATTTAAAGTGATACTAAACCCAATTTTTTTTTATGTCATAATTCAGATAGGGCATGCAATTTTAAGCAACTTTCTAATTTACACCTATTATCAATTTTTCTTTGTTCTCTTGCTATCTTTATTTTAAAAGCAGGAATGTAAAGCTTAGGAGCCAGCCCATTTTAGGTTCAGCACCCTGGATAGTGCTTGCTTATTGGTGGCTACATTTAGCAAACCAATAAGCAAGCATAACCCAGGTTCTGAACCAAAAATTGGCTGGCTCCTAAGCTTTACATTCCTGGTTTTAAAATAAAGATAGCAAGAGAATGAAGAAAAAATTATAATAGGTGTAAATTAGAAAGTTGCTTAAAATTGCATACTGTATCTGAACCATTAAAGAAAAAAAAATGGGTTTACTATCCCTTTAATAATCTGATATCGTATTCAATCATTTAAATTTACATTTAACTTTCCGAACACTTCACAATCACAAATTAGAAATCAGATGACTGCTTTCAATTTGAGTGCAAATGTGATTGACCTATTTTGTTTACCTTTTTATTAAACCAAAAATCTATTGTGTTTATTTATTAACATTTTAACTGAGTATACATAACTTTAATACTGAAATAAAGCTATGTGAAGTGAACAATCAAAATTTTCTATTCAATAAGGCCCAAATGGGTTTTAAAGAGGTCAGGGTTGATGAATTTGAAAAAAAAATGTATTTGAAAGGCTTGGTATATGATGGTTTGTATGAAGTATCTAATAGATTGCGATGGCTTCAAATTTTAGAACACCCCAAAAAAGCTACGTGAGAAACTTTCCATTGGCATTTTAAAGAATTAAAACGGGGTGCAGCAAAATATTTTAGAACTGTACATAGAGGTGTTGTGTGGTTTATTCAGTTTTATAGGTACCAACAGATTTAAAACACTGATATATTTGTTTGCTATATTAATTAGATTTACATACATACATATTTAATTTGATATTTATTAGATAATTCTACTGATTTATCAATATGTTTCAGGATAGGTACAGGTTTGAATTCAGAAATGTAGCTCTAATGCAGTTAATCCAGCCCTCAATTTACCCTAACAGGGCACATTTTAATTAATTATTTTCTTTCTTGGTCTGTTCAGTAGCTCAATTTTGTTACAGTTTCAACTATAATCAAGTAAAGAACTAATTTAAAACTAGACTGTCAGGGTTCATTGAGTTAAAGGGATATGAAACCCATTTTTTTCTTTCATGATTCAGATAGATCATGCAATGTTAAACAACTTTTTTATTTACTTCTATTTTCAACTTTTCATCCATCTCTTGGAATCTTTTGTTGCTTAGGAACTGGCCCATTTCGGGAACACTATATTATATATATGAATGGTATCCACTTACAAGAGCATTAGATGGCAGAACTATGTCCTGCCATGTATTGCTCCAAATGCCTAACTAGGTATCTCTTCAATACAGAATATACAGTAATTAAGCAAATTTGATAATAAAATAAACTGGAAACCTTTTAAAAATGGTATGCTCTGTCTAAATCACAAAATACATTTTTAGGTTTCACATCCCTTTAAGAATTGTGAACCTCTACCATAGAGGATGGTTACAATACATTAGTAATATATTTCTTCTTCTTTTTTTGCAGAAGACTCTCCTACAACTGATGGTAATTTGCATCTTGTTTTATATACAAATAAAAAAGGGCATGATCACAATTGCCATATATATATTTTTTTAAATAACAACATCCCTCTTTATACCAGTTGCAGGTTGGTCATTGTGTAGGCCCATGGGCTTGGGAGATTTACTCTTAGATACATCACCCTCATTGTAGAGATTAGCTCTAGCTTTGAAATTCTTTCACATGAACATTTTTGCACTGTGACTCCATATTTATGAAAAGAACATAAAAGCAATACATTCAAATTTAAAACACTAAAATTATTTCTTCAAACTTAATCCTTTTTCCAGTAAAATATATCTAGAGCGTCTTTCAGAGAGATGACTAAATAATGTTCCTATAGTTTTCTTTCTCAATGTAGTTTGAGTCTGGTCTTAATTACCTCTTAGTTATGGTGTTTTTTTTATTAAAGAATCCTTAGGGCCAATCACAATCCTGTAGAGAAACTTATCAAATGATTTGTCTCCAAAATCTCCACAGACTTCAATGGCAAATGTTCTAATGGATTGTGATTGACTCCCTGGTTAATCAATTAGCTAATCAGGACTGAGGCTGAAGACCATAATAGCTGAATTGAGCATTCCTTCTATTTTGATTGGTTAATTACTTGATCAATCAATAAGAATATCATTTTTATATTGTGCCTTACTACATTACTACCGATTCCTTGATTGCATAACCAATCCGCATAAAAAAAAGATATCGGAGGTAATCCAGACCAGGACCAACCTATGGAGGGGAAAAGTACTGCGTTGCATTTTTTTTATTTGGCAGTGCAGTAAATGTTTATTAGCAGTAAGTGTAATCCCTCTAACATAAAAGACACAGGTATGCAAATATTATAGTTTCTAGTGTTGATGTAACAGAAAATATTTTTTTGTATTGGGAAACCCCAACACTTCTTTCATGATTTGAATAGAATATACAATTTTAAACAACTTTCCAATTTACTTCTATTATAAAATGTACTTACAGTGGGGCAAAAAAGTATTTAGTCAGTCACCAATTGTGCACGTTCTCCCACTTAAGAAGACGAGAGAGGCCTGTAATTTTCATCATAGGTATACCTCAACTATGAGAGACAAAATGTGGAAACAAATCCAGACAATCACATTGTCTGATTTGGAAATAATTTATTTTCAAATTATGGTGGAAAATAAGTATTTGGTCAATATCAAAAGTTCATCTCAATACTTTGTTATATATCCTTTGTTGGCAATGACAGAGGTCAAACGTTTTCTGTAAGTCTTCACAAGGTTGTCACACACTGTTGCTGGTATGTTGGCCCATTCCTGCATGCAGATCTCCTCTGGAGCAGTGATGTTTTGTGGCTGTCACTGGGCAACACAGACTTTCAACTCCCTCCAAAGGTTTTCTATGGGGTTGAGATCTGGAGACTGGCTAGGCCACTCCAGGACCTTTAAATGCTTCTTATGAAGCCACTCCTTTGTTGCCCGGGCAGTGTGTTTAGGATCATTGTCATGCTGAAAGACCCAGCCACATTTCATCTTCAATGCCCTTGCTGATGGAAGGAGGTTTGCACTTAAAATCTCACGATACATGGCCCCATTCATCATTTCAAGTACACGGATCAGTCATCATGTTCCCTTTGCAGAGAAACAGCCCCAAAGCATGATGTTGGCACCCCCATGCTTCACAGTAGGTATGCTATTCTTTGGTTGCAACTCAGCATTCTCTCTCCTCCAAACACGACGAGTTGTGTTTCTACCAAACAGTTCTACTTTGGTTTCATCTGACCATATGACATTCTCCCAATCCACTTCTGGATCATCCAAATGCTCTCTAGCATACTTCAGACGGGCCCGGACATGTACTGGCTTAAGCAGGGGGACACGTCTGGCACTGCAGGATCTAAATCCCTGGCGGCGTAGTGTGTTCCTGATGGTAGCCTTTGTTACGTTGGTCCCAGCTCTCTGCAGGTCATTCACTAGGTCCCACCATGTGGTTCTGGGATGTTTGCTCACCGTTCTTGTGATTATTTTGACCCCACGGGGTGAGATCTTGCGTGGAGCCCCAGATCGAGGGAGATTATCAGTGGTCTTGTATGTCTTCCATTTTCTAATTATTGCTCCTGGTGCAGGTCTACAATTTTGTTTCTGGTGTCCTTCGACAGCTCTTTGGTCTTCACCATAGTGGAGTTTGGAGTGTGACTGTTTGAGGTTGTGGACAGGTGTCTTTTATACTGATAACAAGTTCAAACAGGTGCCATTAATACAGGTAATGAGTGGAGGACAGAGGAGCCTCTTAAAGAAGAAGATACAGGTCTGTGAGAGCCAGAAATCTTGCTTGTTTGTAGGTGAACAAATACTTATTTTCCACCATAATTTGAAAATAAATTCTTTCCAAATCAGACAATGTGATTGTCTGGATTTGTTTCCACATTTTGTCTCTCATAGTTGAGGTATACCTATGATGAAAATTACAGGCCTCTCTCATCTTCTTAAGTGGGAGAACTTGCACAATTGGTGGCTGACTAAATACTTTTTTGCCCCACTGTAATTCCCTTGTTATCCTTTGTTGAAGGAACAGCATTGCACTATTGCAGCAAGATGAACACATCTAGTTAGCCAATCAAAAGAGACAAATGTGTAGGCACCAATTATCATCTAGCTCCCATTAGTGTAGAATATGTGCATATTCTTTTTCAATAAAGTATAGCAAGAGAACGAAGCACATTTGAAAATAGAAGTGAATTTAAAAGTTTGTATCTTCACCTTTTCTTAACATATCAATACTTAAAGGGACAGAAAAATCAAAATTAAACTTACATTGACTGGATAGAATATGACATTTTAAACAACTTTATCATTTACATTTATTATCAACTTTGCTTAATTCTCTTGGTATCCACAGAGCTCTGGTTAACTGTTATGCAAGACAAAAAAGTTACACAAAACACTTTAAAATTATATTTAAAAGTTCAGTTACACAAAAAATAACACTATCTTATAAAATGATTTAAAAAACAATTGCAATAAAAAGTTATAAGGGCTCAAAGATATACTGTATGCATTCAAAGGGCTTTAACATAGTGATACATACATATTCATGTATAAATATGTATATGTATGTATGTACGGTATATATATATATATATATATATACTTATATGTGTGTACAGATGTATTTATATGTGTATATATGTACTTACAGACATATATACACATATAAATTCATAAATACATATGTATATATATATATATATATATATATACAGTATATATATATATATTAATCAAAGAGAAAACTATAAGTAAACCTAATCCTGCAACCCCCAATTTTCAGCCAATCAAATACAAAATGCTGACACCTCTCCTTCTAGAACAAACCAGTGTATACTTCACACTCCAATTAAGATACATCAAAATAATATTTATTAGGGCAATAAAAACAAACCAGTTCAACTGAACCTATATCAGGGATCCCTGTATAAATGTTACTGGTAAGAATATTGCAGCTTGATATACAGTATATACTAGCCATGTGATGTAGCACACATAGCCAGCAAAATTGTTAAAGTTCTATTTTGGATTGTGTATCCACAATATGTTGCAAACTGTAACAATACAGGGTTGAATAAGTGTCTCTTCGTAGTAACAGGGGTTTGACCATAAAATTCACCAAAGCATGTAAACAGATCAGGGGTCCTCCCAGAGACCGAGCTCACCAGACTACAAGATCTCCCACAGGGGCTCAGCAGCTCTGACTTGGTTGATAGGTATGAAGATTTCCTTACCCCCAGGGTACTGCTTATTTCCAAGACCGGTGTCCCTTGTTCAGGAAATACATGGTGCTGATTCATGCTGTGAAAATACTCATCTGAACACGGTCAAAAAGAAGAAATGTCTCTTCAAAGAGGAGAGAATTTGGCTCAGTGAACAGAAAGTGCACACACTATTAGTTACTCATAGTGTGTCTTTCCAGCTTCCAGCTACACATGTTATATCCCACAGCTGATCCCTCTCAGGGCTTTATCAGGCATGACAAGTTGATGTTCATCAACTTGTCATGCCTGATGAAGCTCTGAGAGCGATTAGTATATATTAAAGTAATTATATAAACTTCCTGCACCAGGATCACCACAATTAACTATATAGTGGTGCCCTGTCTCTAGCACTAAAAAAAACATCAGATATGTATAGAAATATGTACTTATGAAAATGTAGAACATATTCTACTGTGTGAAGAGAATTGGAATGTGAAATATTCATATTTTCATGTCGGGTTAGCGCATTTGATAAAACACAATTGTGTTTGCACGAGTTGTTGGGTATATTTTTTCCACTCTTCACACTTCAATTAAGTCTATGGGGAATACGTTAACTCATTTTCCCCTAAATTACAAGTTTTGCGGTGCGGCTATACTGCTGAAAAATTGGCCTTTGCATGTGGAATGACAGGTCACCTGTGTTACAAATCGCGACGGTACGGCTATATCGCTATTGTTTTAGCCTTTACCTCAACTCTCCATTCTGCACTCAAAAAATGGCTTTTGAGTGTGGAATTTTCAGGTCACCCGTATTACAAGTTGTTCGGTAAGGCTATTACGCAAGTCTTATAGCTTATACCGCCACAATCCATTCTGCGATCAAAAACACAGTAGCTTTGGATTTTGCAAAACAAAAATGTTTCACAAAACTCATAACAAAAATGTTACAAAGTACACTAACACCCATAAACTACACTATTAACCCCTAATCAGCTGCCCACCCATATCGCCAACACTAAATAAACCTATTAACCCTAGTCCGCTGCCCACCCACATCATCAGCACTAAATAAACCTATTAACCCTTTAACTGCCAATCCCCCACATCACCAATATTAAAATAAAGTATTAACCCCTAAACCGCCGACCTCCCACATCGCAACTACTAAAATAAACCTATTAACCCCTAAAACACCGGCCCCCACATTGCGACACACTAAATAAACTATTAACCCCTAACTCTAACACCCTCTGAACTTTAAATTAAAATTACAATACAACTTCCTTAAAATAAATAATAACTTACCTGTGAAATAAAAAAAAGCTAAGATTAACCTATAAATAAACCTAACATAACTATTTTAAAACCACTAAAATAAACTAAAAATAAAAAATCCTAAATTACAAAATTAAAAAATCCTAACACTACGAAAAAATAAAAAACTAACATTATATAAAAAACCCTCTAAAAATAAGAAAAATAAAAAAAAATCTAAGATTACAAAAAATAATAAATGGAATTATCTAAAATAATAAAAATTAAACCTAAACTAATACCCCTATAAAAATAAAAAAACCACCCCAAAATAAAAACACTCCCTAATCTAACAAAAACCTACAAATAGCCCTTAAAATGGCCTTTTGTAGGGCATTGCCCTAAGTTAAACAGCTCTTTTACATTTAAAAATTAAAAAAAGTACCCCCTAACAGTAAACCTCCCCCACCCAACCAACCCCCCAAAATAAAAGAAACCTAAGTCTAAATAAATCTGGTTTAGGGGTTAATAGGTTTATTTAGGTGTTAGCGATGCGGGGGCAGCGGTTTAGTGGTTAATAGCTTTATTTAGTGTCAGCGATGTTGGGGGGTGGCAGATTAGTGGTATTTAGACTAGGGGTTTATGTTAGGGTGTTTTTACATAACTTTCTTGTCCCCATAGACATCAATGGGGATTGTGTTATAGTGATCGCCATTCCGCAACTGCAGGTGTTAGTTTTTTTCTATCACTTTTTCTCCATTGATGTCTATGGGGGAAAATTTGCATGAGCACGTCAAGTCAGGACTTGGCTTTTGTGCGGTATGGAGCTTAACGCACCATAACGCACAACACAAGAAGGTTTTTTTGTAACTTGTAATGGCAGCGCTATGGAAAGTGTGGTACCGCTAAATTTTTTGCATTATTTACACACCGGGTTTAGCGCATAACCTGTAATCTTGGTGTATGGCTTTTTGCACATGTCGAGTTCACGTGAGCAAAAACTTTTTGCTTTCAACTTGTAATATGCGTTTAAAAAAGCTTACTTCCAGTGGAGTTAACACGCAAGCGATAAATAGCACTCCACTTGTAATCTAGTCCATTATGGGGTCAATCAAAATCCTTTAGAAAAGTTTTTCTAATGATTTTCTACAAAAAATTCCCTATAAAGTCTTTGGAGATTTTATAAGATAAATCAATCAATAACCTTTTCTATAGGATTGTGAAAGACCCATATACAGTATATTCCATAAACATATTTTTAAAATATGCCCACACTGCTGAGATTCACATTCATTAGCGATGTGCTCGGAATTTTCAATGGTACAGAGCCCTATACTTTCTTATAGAAACCACATCAAATATCATCTGTACAACAAGGTAACTCCACATCTTTACAACATTTCACCTGGCAAGAGCTTTGCAAGACTGGCAAAACAGAAATGAACATTCTTTGGCAGACACAGTGATCCTTTGTACATTGGGGCACTAGTATTGGTATCAGTATGTAAACAGTGAGAAATAAGATAAAGAGGATTTTGAGTAAGTAATGAGGCCCATTTATCAAGCTCCGAACGGAGCTTGAGGGCCCGTGTTTCTGGCGAGTCTAAAGACCGCTGCTCCATAACCCTGTCCGCCTGCTCTGATGAGGCGGACAGGAATCGACACAATTCAACCCGATCGAGTACGATCGAGTTGATTGACACCTCCCTGCTGGTGGCCGATTGGCTGTGAGTCTGCAGGGGGAGGTGCATTGCTCTCTGAATTCAGCGATGTCTGTCAGACCTGATCCGCAGTGTCGGATCAGGTCCGACAGACATTTGGTAAATCGGCCTCATAGAGTGATACAATAATGTGGTCTGTCCTCCCTGGAAGCTCTGTCAATTTGATTAGGTTGTGGATTCATTTAGCAGAGAAAGCTAACTATAAACAGAAATATACCTAAAGGAGCAATTTCCAAAGCATTTAAACTCTGCAGCTGGTATACCAAGTCATTGTAGACCCAAGGGGAAAACACTTTTACAGTACACGGTCCCTTTAATTATTATAATTATCGGTTATTTGTAGAGCACCAATATAATTCCACACTGCTAGTTTAATGTTAAACAGCCTTCTGACATATTTTACTTTGTTACTTTCTTTCTTATATTTTGTGTTAGTATCAAAATTATTTTTAATTTATTCATTTTCTTTCTTTCTTGTAGATGTTTCAACACAAGGAGTAACAAATGGTAATAACCATATAAAAGTTTTAGTGAAATAAATTCATATAAAGTTGCAAATGTAAAAGTATATTATAAAAAAATGAGATACAACAAATACATATATATATATATATATATATATATATATATATATATATATATATATATATATACATACATACATCACCCAACCTGTTTTTCATCCTAAATTTTAAATTGAGTATTAAAGGGACAATCTAGTCAAAATTAAACTTTCATTATCCAGATAGGGCATGCAATTTTAATCAAGTTTCTAATTTATTTTTATCATCAAATTTGCTTTTTTCTCTTGGTATTCTTAGTTGAAACTAAACCTAGGCAGATTCGTATGCTAATTTCTAAACCCTTGAGGGCTACCTGTTATCACAGGCTTTTTAAATTGATTTTCAACACAAAGAGACTGAAAGTACATGTGGGTCATATAGATAACACTGTGTTCAGGCACAGAAAGTTATTTAAAATTTAGCACAACACAATGCTAAATGCAAGTCAAAAGATAATAAACAGTCACAGTCATGTGATCAGGGGGCTGGAAGGAGGTTCTTAGATACAAGGTAATCACAGAGGTAAAAAATATATTAAAATAACAGTGTTGGTTAGGCAAAATTGGGTAATGGGTAATAAAGGGATTATCTATCTTTTAAAACAATAAAAATTATATTGTAGACTGTCCCTTTAAACAATAAGCATATAAATAGCAAATTTTATATTAAAGGGACACTGAACCCAATTTTTTTCTTTCATGATTCAGATAGAGCATGCAATTTTAAACAACTTTCTAATTTACTTCTATTATCATTTCTTCTTTGTTCTCTTGCTATTTTTATTTGAAAAAGAAGACATCTAAGCTAAGGAGCCAGCAAATTATTGGTTCAGAACCATGGACAGCACTTGTTTATTGGTGCTGTCCAATCAGCAAGAACAACCTAGGTTGTTGACCAAAAATGGGCCTTCATCTAAACTTACATTCTTGCTTTTCAAATAAACATACCAAGAGAATGAAGAAAATTTGATAATAGGAGTAAATTAGAAAGTTGCTTAAAATTGCATGCTCTATCCGAATCACAAAACAAAAACATTGGGTTCAGTGTCCCTTTAAATGGCAACAATATATGTTAACGCCAAAATTTAAATTCCCAATAAAAAATTAAAAGTTTGGAAATTATGAAATTAAGCTCCCCTACTAAAGAATGTATTACACTATGGGCTAGATACCAAGTGGCACGCTATTTAGCCCTCCTGCTCAAGTGCAAACTTTGCTAAAAGTAATCTTTTTGTGTGTGTCGGAGAACACTCGTATTACAAGTTGAAAGTAAACAGTTTGCACGCTAACCAAAGAACTTCAGATATCATAACCGTTAACTTATTCACCCCATAGACTTCAATGGAGAGCACAGAAGAAAAAAAACTAACACTTATCTCTTGCACGCTAACCCAGCAGGAATTATTAATATTGCACATTCCAATGTTCTTCACATACAGGAACATGTTTTTTTTTGTAAAATATATTTTTATTTCTATATATATATATATATATATATATATAAACCACTTAGCTCCAGCTCAGCGCTCCTCCTGACAGCTGCCTGGGTGCGACGACACTACGTACAACGTACTTTAGGAACGTTTTCAGGGATCTAGTCCCCTTCGATGCTGACGAAGGGGACTAGATCCCCGAAAACGTTCCTAAATAAAAAACGTTGTACTTATATTTAAAAGACCTGTGAGTGCCACTTTTTGTCTACTATATATATATATATATATATATATATATTATGGATTATTTAAAATATTACAGTATCTTTAATAATTTTTAATAATTATTATTAATATTTTATATTTAATATTGACATAACATGCATTAAGAATTGAAGTTTGTTTCTGCTTTGTTACCTCAAATGAAATGGTATCCATAATTGTTCATTTTAGGATACTATCCTATCCGTCTTGTGGGTGGCTATGACCGTTGTTCTGGACGTGTAGAAATATACTACAACAATGCCTGGGGTACAGTTTGTGATGACAACTGGGACATCAATGACGCAAATGTTGTTTGCAGACAGCTGAATTGCGGATATGCAAACATAGCTCTAGGAAATGCACATTTTGGACAAGGCTCTGGGCACATTCTGCTAGATGGTATTAATTGTTATGGATATGAATACTATATTTGGCAGTGCCCACACAATGGCTGGGGCTCTCACGACTGTGGTTCTCATGAAGATTCTGCAGTGATCTGCTCAGGTATGATTTACAATATGTTTTTTTTATAATTGTTCCTTGGCAAAATTACATACCATGTAAGTAGAAAATAATAAGTCTTTTGAGCGCCATATAACTAAACAGAGGGGGGAGTAAAAAATGGGACATTAATTTCTATTCCAGAGAAGTGGACATAAAACAGGAGATACCACTGAGATCCATATTACTGCTGACTTCTCCACAATGTGTATCACTAACTAGAAATTAGCAACAGTTAAGTGGGGCTCTTACATAAACTACCCCAGGAAATCGAAAGACACCATTCCATGTTACCTCCCTACTACTATACTTATGATTTTAGTCACTAAAATTTATGAACATCATTTATCTTTTAACTTATTTGTTAGCGGTTTTACAATGTATTTTTACATCTTTTATTTTGGTAAAAGTTTCCTCTAAATTAACCATAATTCAGCACCCTTAACTTATAACCTTTCATTTATGAAACAATTATTAATAGCATGTAACAAATATGATATGAATTAACAAATTTAGTGTGGATGATGACACCTGCTTGTCATCCACATTATGGGGTCAATCACAATCCTGTAAAAAAGTTGATCAAATCATTTGTCTAATATCCCCATAGGCTTTAATGAAAAATGTTGAGGAAAAAACTAGAAACAGGATTGTGGAGACTCATATGTCATAATTGAGGATGACAACCATGTATCTTCATACTGGGGGAAGCTCTTTTCAGCTAATCTCCCTACACCCCTCCCCCCCCCCCCCACATACACACACTTTCCCTCACATAGGAGGTGGCCAAGTTGAATTTATGGAGAGCTAGAAGTGCAGGCAGCAGTAAGTGGCCTTTATCTCAGCCCCATCAGGCTCTAGAAACATTGAAGATCCACTGATTAAAAGGCACTTGTCTGTGTCATGGGCATGTAAAGATAAAACACAAAAAAAACCATGCACATTTAAAATTCTATTACACTTATGGCTCAGGAGTAAAGGGTTTAGAGATGACTGTAACTATGAGATGGAGTCCAGGTAGGGGGCAGATGGCTCATTAATTAAGGCGTTAGCTATCACTATGTAACTATGAGATGGTGTCCAGGTAGGGTGCAGTCTCTTTTAGCCCTCCTGTTTTATTCACAAATGTGGGCAATATTACTGTAGATCGCTGTAAAATTTATTTGTCAACTTCTTAAAGGGCCACTAAACCCAAAATCTTTCTTTCATGATTCAGATAGAGAAATTTAAACAACATTACAATTTACTTCTATTATTTATTTTGCTTAATTTTTTAGATATCCTTAGTTGAAGAAAAAGCAATGCACATGGTTAGCCAATCACACAAGACTTCTATGTGCAGCAACCAATCAGCAGCTACTGAGCATATCTAGATATGCTTTTCAGCAAAGAATATCAAGAGAATAAAACAAATTAGATAATAGAAGTACATTAGAAAGATGTTTAAAATTGCATTCTCTTTCTAAATCATGAAAGAAAAAATGTGGGTTTCATGGCCCTTTAATAATGCTTTCCTATTAAATCAAGTGATAAATCAAATATCAACTACAATACTTTTTTTTTTTTGTGGTCAAGCCAGAACAGGCTGTAGACAAACATATTTGGAATGAATATAGTATGGTTGATCACAATCCATTAGAAAAGTTTATCTTATGTTTTTTTCTACAAATTCATTATTAAAGTCTATGGGTTTTTTTTGTTAATAAATCATTGGCTAACATTTTTTTAAGGGGTATTTATTATGTTCTGGAAGTTGCGATGTGGCAGTCCTGTTGGTGCTAGAGGCTTGTGATGGAAAGTATTTTGAGTAATTAGGGGATGCCCTTCTAGGTCATTTATTTGGGCCTTGGGTGCTAGAGGAGCAATTCTTTAGGTTTAATGAATTAAAGGTCTGAGCCTGATGACTAAAATGGTAAAGGGTTAATGCATTACAGGTTTGGTTAATTAGGTGTTAATTGCAACGGGTGGTGGCAAACCAAAAGTTTGGGGGGTCTGGGTGGTGAAAAATTATTATAAACCAGGCACTAGGTGGAATAGTTAAAGGTTGCGTGAAGATCTAGTGCAGTGAAGGTTTGATAGCAGTGGCGTAAAAAAAGGGGTTTACAGTGGTGTGAGAGGTTGTAGTTGATTAGGAAATCCCTGTAATATAGGAAAAAAACACTGATATTTAAATAATATAGCTACTAGTGTTAATGTAACAGAAAAATAATATTTAATATTTATTTAAAGCCGAATCTGATGCTATTACAAATGTCAATTCCCCTTTGCAGAACCCATAGTTCATAACAGAGCAGGTCGATTACAGTCAGCTGTTTATAGCAACAAGATTGGGATGCATAGTTAAAATTACCTTTAAAGACTTTGAAAGTAGTAGCTTTCACTAATTATACCTGGCTGTCATTAAGCTGCTATGGATATTTTTTGACAAACAAGATTTTGATTTCACACAAACCATAATGTTTAGAAACAGGATTGTTGTTATTTCACCTTATGTGTGTTTAAAAAAGACCAACATTTATCTACTTATATCTGTCTTGGATTACACAGATTGTATCTGATATTTATCACAGAAAATTGAGAGGAATATATTTTTATATTCTTTTGTTTTACTCTCTACAGCTTCTTCCCATGGACCAGCATCAGCACCTCCAGGTAATCAAAGAAAACAACTGTTTAAACCATGATAGGACCCCATCCTAACCCAAAAGCAAATACCTCATATTTAACTTGCATTCTTTATATCTTCCTTCCCCATTACATGCCAGGTTATTAGAAGCACCACTTTATAAATTAGTTAAACTGTCTGGATCATGAGAAAAGTATTACAGAACAATTTACAAAAAACAGGGTTTTCATGAGGATTCTTTGTGAGGGTTCCCACCAGGGGCCAAGTCGAGTGAGAATGCATGGGAACAGATTTCCTGCACTAGAGTCTTAGGCCCAAAGGCAACCATTCAACTCTTCATTGGATTTAATTTGCTTTCATTAACCAAGGTGTATAGCTGATATACATATAAATACAGTGTGTGTTTGTGTGTTAGTGTGTGTATAAAACATTATTCATTGTTTGGGGGGTGGAAGTTCCCACACTTTTTTTTTGTAGGACTTGACCCCTGGTTTCCACATACATATACAGATGGAAAATATTAGCAGACAATGTGTAATTAAAACATGGTGGCAAATGTAATCAGTATTGATAATAATAACTGTCTAATCTGTGTGCTTTCACTTAACTATTAAGTACAGTTCCTGATGTCCATAATTAACTATTTCATATCATACTGAATTATTTTAAGATAAACATTTTCAGACCTTCCAAACATTTGCAATCCTAAATTGTTCTTAATATGAGTGCAAATGTAATTTGACTAAAAGTGCATGTCAACAACAATTAAAACACCTTATTCATTTATAGATTTGTGTGGGTCCATGGGCTTGGGAGATTGATTCTTGTCATTTTAATTCAACACTTCTCCTTTAATGTTAAAAACCTTTCACATATTTTATTTGTTTAATGCACAATCAAACTTAATGCTCATTGGATTAACACGAATGAAGACGCACATAAATGGTTAGGGATCAAATAAACGTTGCACCAAACACAATATAAATACATTAAAATAAACTGTTATACGCTTATAAAGACTATCTGATAAAAATTAGAAATAAATTTAAAAAAAAAGGGTTCAAATAAGTATGGTACATGGCCATGAAAATGATTACAAAGGGCAATATTATATATATATTGGAGAATTGGAATGTAAAATATTCATATTTTTATGTCAGGTTAGCGCACTTGAGAAAACACAATTGTGTTTGCACAACTTGGGTGTTTTTTTTCAACTTTTTACTCTCCAATTATGTCTATGGGGGAATACGTTAACTAATTTTGGCTTTTTGTGCGAGTCAAGTTCACGTGAGCAAAAACTTTTTGCTTTCAACTTACAATACGCACTCAAAATGCTTACTTCCAGCGGAGTTAACACGCGAGCGATAAATAGCACTCCATTTGTAATCTAGTCCATTATGTGGTCAATCACAATCCTTTAGAAAAGTTTTTCTAATCATTTTCTACAACAAATTCCCTAAGATATATCAATCTATAACCTTTTATATAGGATTGTGATAGACTCCTATATATACACCGTAAACATATTTTTAAAATATGCCCACCCCACACTGCTGAGATTCACATTCATTAGCGATGTGCTTGGAATTTTCAATGGTACAGAGCCCTATACTTTCCTATAGAAGCCACATCAGATATCATCTTCACAACAAGGGTAACTCCACATCTTTACAACATTTCACCTGGCAAGAGCTTTGAAGGACTGGCAAAACAGAAATGAACATTTATTGGCAGACACAGTGATCCTTTGAACATTGGGGCACTAGTATTAGTCTCAGTATGTAAACAGTGAGAAATAAGATAAAGAGGATTTTGAGTAAATATAGAGTGATAAGATAATGTGGTCTGTCCTCCCTGCACGCTCTGTCATTTGATTAGGTTGTGGATTCATTTAGCAGAGAAAGCTATTTATTTACAGAAATATACATGATGGAGAAATTTCCCATGCATTTTAAACTCTGCAGCTGGTTTACCAAGTCATTGTAGACCCAAGGGGAAAACAATTTTACAGTACACGGTCCCTTTAATTATTAATATTATTGGCTATTTGTAGAGCACCAACAGATTCCGCAGTGCTAATATAATTCCACACTGCTCCTTTAATTTTAAACAGCATTCTGACATAATTTACTTTGTTACTTTCTTTCTTAAATTTTGTGGTAGTATCAAAAATATTTTTAATTTATTAATTTTCTTTCTTTCTTGTAGATGTTTCGACACAAGGAGTAACACATGGTAATAACCATATAAAAGTTTAAGTGAAATAAATTCATATAAAGTTGCAAATGTTAAAGAATATCTATACTATAATCGTGTTTGTAACGCGTCCATCGGTGTTGCCAGTTGCGCCAGGCAGCCAACATAATGTGGATTCTTTCACCTCCCTGCCATTTTTCGAATTCACCAGGATGCAGCAAAGGCAAATGGAGCATTACGAAAAAAAAAAAATGCCTGCAATAAGTATTAAAAATAAAAATCTAAACGCCCCCAGTAACTGTTTAGAAAAAAAATCTAACGGCCCGCAATAACTATTAAAAAATAAAACTAAACGCATGCAATAAGTGTTTAAAAAAAAAAATACCACCCGTACAAAGTATTAAGAAAAAATAAAATATATCTATTAAAATTATTAACCCCTAAGTCCGCAACCCCAACATCGCAAACAACCTAATACATATACTAACCGCTAATCCACCAACCCCCCACAACACATTGAACCTAATTTACCTATTAACTCCTACATCGCCAATCCCCACAATGTAAAAACCTAATTTAATCACTAAGCCCCCTAACCTAACACCCCCTATATTAAACCCTTAATTACATAAAAAAATACATTACAATTAAAATTAATGTAAAAAAAAAATACATTACATTAATCTAAAATTACAGAAAATAAAAAAAGACTACAAAAACTATCCAAAATAAAAAATGAAACCTTCTCCCTATGAAAATAAAAATTCCCCCCAAAATAAAAACACCCCTTAATCTAATGCTCAACTACCAATAGCCCTTAAAAGGGCTTTTTTTGTAGGGCATTCCCCTAAATTTCACAGCTTTTTGCCTACAAAATTACTAAGCCCCCCTCTAACAGTAAAACCCCCCACCCACCAAAACCCCAAAATACAAAATAAACTGACGCTTATAAACCTAAACTACCCATTGCCCCTAAATGGGCATTTGTATGGGCATTGCTCTTTTTCACTGCCCTTAAAAGGGCATTCAGCTCTTTTCCACATTGCCCAAACCCTACTCTAAAAAAACAACCCCCCCCCAAAAAAAAATAGTGTATATGTGCGCTAGAAGAAAGCTATAGGGTTAATTGTAATTTCAGATAGTAGCCGGAGCCAGGGGGCCCCAGGGAGGTGCGCTAGTGAGGTCAAAGGTAAAGTCCCAGATGTCGGCAGCACTCTCAGCAAAAGTCGTGAAGATGAAGGATCCTGTAAGCACAGAAACAGAGAGGCGCAAGATAGAGCAGTATCGTCTGGACAAGCAGAAAAATCAAAGCAACGAATACAGATCTAGTGGAAAGCTACTCACAAGTGAAGCGGCACCAGCAAAGTGCCTAACACAGCATGTCGGGTCTGTTTAAGCGTCACCCTACAGACACTCCCTAGGATAATACGACCAGGTAATCCACGATCCGCACACACCACTCCGATCTGGGTGGCCATCCAACACAGGGGGTGTGGGAGAACAAACCAGCTCCGGATAGGTTCCCAGAGGGGTGTGACGATCAGACAGTCACCGGGTGGGTGGTTAGCAGGCAATAAGTCCTGTTTGAGCTGATACTGTCACTGGTTTCCTCATCTGGGTCTTCCACCTGACACGTCAAATACAGATCTTCTGTTATCTCATTTTTTACTACATCAGAGTAATCTTCATGAATGAGTATATGGCAGATGCTGAGCACAGCCAAATCATCAAAAACTACACTGTGTGTGTATTCCTGGTATCTAGTGGGTAAAATCTTAGATACCAGTATAGAAAGAGCTTTGCGTGTGTTCACCATTGATCTCTGAGACAGTAGTCGCCCTCTCAGCCATCTCAGAGATCAACGGTGAACACACGCAAAGCTCTCTTTCTATACTGGTATCTGAGATTTTACCCACTAGATACCAGGAATACACACACAGTGTAGTTTTTGACGATTTGGCTGTGCTCAGCATCTGCCATATACTCATTCATGAAGATTACTCTGATGTAGTAAAAAATGAGATAACAGAAGATCTGTATTTGACGTGTCAGGTGGAAGACCCAGATGAGGAAACCAGTGACAGTATCAGCTCAAACGGGACTTATTGCCTGCTAACCACCCACCCGGTGACTGTCTGATCGTCACATCCCTTTGGGAACCTATCAGGAGCTGGTTTGTTCTCCCACACCCCCTGTGTTGGCTGGCCGCCCAGATCGGAGTGGTGTGTGTGGATCATCGATTACCTGGTCGTATTATCCTGGGGAGTGTCTGTCGGGCAACGCTTAAACAGACCTGACATGCTGTGTTAGGCACTTTGCTGGTGCCGCTTCACTTGTGAGTAGCTTTCCACTAGATCTGTATTCGTTGCTTTGATTTTTCCGCTTGTCCAGATGATACTGCTCTATCTTGCGCCTCTCTGTTTCTGTGCTTACAGGATCCTTCATCTAATTGTAATTTCAAATATGTAATGTATATCAAATGATCATAAGTGAAATTAAAATGTTTGCAAAAATGTGTGCAAAGTGTGTTTGTAAATTATATTTGCCGATATAAAATAGAAAATAACTAAAAAATTTGTTTTTTGTGCTTGCATGAAACAAAATCTTCAACAAAGGATAACTATTTTTGCGCTTGCATGAAACAAAATCTTCAACAAAGAATAACTATGTTATCAAAAAATTGTTGCATTTTCAACAAAGGGTAACTATAATATCAAAAAAATAATTAAAAAAAATTGTTATTTTTGGTTTCATAAAACAAAATCTTCAGCAAAGGATAACTATAATAAGAGTGATAAGATAATGTGGTCTGTCCTCCCTGCACGCTCTGTCAATTTAATTAGGTTATGGATTCATTTAGCAGAGAAAGCTAATTATAAACATAAATATACCAAAAGGAGACATTTCCCATGCATTTTAAACTCTGCAGCAAGTATACCAAATCACTTTTAAAGTACACTGCCCCTTTAATTATTATTATTATCGGTTATTTGTAGACCGCCAACAGATTCCGCAGCGCTAATACTGCTCCTTTAATGTTAAACAGCATTCTGACATATTTTACTTTGTTATTTTCTTTCTTAAATTTTGTGGTAGTATCAAAAATATTTTTAATTTATTAATTTTCTTTCTTTCTTGTAGATGTTTCGACACAAGGAGTAACACATGGTAATAACCATATAAAAGTTTAAGTGAAATAAATTCATATAAAGTTGTAAATGTTAAAGAATATCTATACTATAATCGTGTTTGTAACGCGTCCGTCGGTGTCGCCAGTTGCGCACACATCCTCAAAGGAATGTTGGCAGTGCGAGGCAGCCAACAGAATGTTGGCTGAGTACGCAGCCAAAATAATTCACCTGGATGCAGATTCTTTCACCACGCTGCCATTTTCAGAATCCACTGGGATGCAGCGAAGGCAGACAGAGCATTACGAAGAAAAAAAAAACGCCCGCAGTAAGTATTAAAAATAAAAATCTAACTGCACGCAATAACTAAAAAAAAAAGCCAGCAAAAACTGTTTAGAAAAAAAATATAACCACCAGCAATAACTATTAAAAAATAAAACTAGGACTTGATCACCGGTGGCGGCCTACAACAGATATCATCAAACCCCCCCCCCCAGGCCGGGGTAAAGTGCCACTGTCTAAACATGATTATGAGGGAGAATATCCACAAAGCATTACGCTCAACTTTTGCGAAACGAGCAAAAAATGTGTCAGAATTTGACCAATCTATCCTCGACATTGCGGGGAGACCCAGGGGAACCTTCGCTCAATGAGAGAGCACTAGATCTTACTACACTACCTGGCATCCAAACGTGGGAGACTAAAGAGGTGCAGTATAGCAAACTTTTAGATTCTCTACAATCTAGTACTTTCCAAGCAATGAAGGAGAGTGTACTACTGAAGTCAGACACGCAAGTGCTGGATTTGTCTATCATATGTCCTCTGGTGCCTGCGTGCCCTAACACTCACATGAGCGCTGAAGCACAGTTCATGGACAGCCGGTGGGAGATAGTCATCACACTGTAAAGTACAGCTACTGACCCAGCATCTGTAATAACCCACGCATGGTTCTCCTGGGCAGAGGGCAGATATTCTTTGTACTGCTCAGTGCCGGCACTAGTGGCGACCCCTGTTATAACAAGTCCCAAGGAAGACATAAGCCACCCTAACGCAAATTACATTGCAGCTATAGTCTATGACCCAGTGACTATTATCTCATTTCCGAGTATAAACATCTTGGACACACTCGTAACAGCATTGTTTGGGAACATTTTTATGCCAAGGAGCCTGCTGACCATTTTGGGGGAAGATTTATGGAAGAAACAAATAAACTCTCCTGTCATTCCATTTCGATGTGGCCCCAAATGCGTTCTCACGGTTCCTGAAGTCCGGCGGAGAAGATCTTCTTCCAGGCGGGTCCATCATCTTTATCCACAGCAAAGCCAATAGGATGTGTGGGGGGTTTTACTGTTAGGGGGGGACTTTGTTTATTTTTAATGTAAAAGAGCTGTTAAACTTAGGGCAATGTCCTACAAAAAGCCCTTTTAAGGGCTATTGGTAGTTTAGTATTAGATTAGGGGGTGTTTTTATTTTGGGGGGGATTTTTTTTTTATGGGGGTATTAGTTTGGGTTTAATTTTATAATTTTTGATAGCTTTGTTTATTTTTTTCTGTATTTCTATTTTTAATTTTTTGTAGCTTGGGGAGTTGTATTTTCACAAAGCCTCTGGGCAGGCTTATCAACTAGTTATAAATAAATGAGATACAACAAATATACAGACACACATACACATCTGACATATTTTACTTTGTTACTTTCTTTCTTATATTTTGTGGTAGTATCAAAAATATTTTTAATTTATTAATTTTCTTTCTTTCTTGTAGATGTTCCGACACAAGGAGTAACACATGGTAATAACCATATAAAAGATTTAGTGAAATAAATTCATATAAAGTTGCAAATGTAAAAGTATATTATAAAGAAATGAGATACAACAAATACACACACACACATATATATATATATCACCCAACCTGTTTTTCATCCAAAATTTGAAATTGAGTGTTAAGCAATAAGCATATGAATAGCAATCAACATGTCCATTTATATACTATTATATTAAATGGCAACAAAATATGTTAATGACAAAGTTTACATTCCCAATAAAAAAATTAAAAGTGTGGAAATTATAAAATTAAGCTCCCCTACCAAATAATTCATTACACTATGGGTTAGATTACAAGTGGCACGCTATTTAGCCATCCCGCTCGAGTGTAAACTTTGCTAAAAGTAATTTTTTTGTGGGTGTTGGAGAGCATGCATATTACAAGTTGAAAGTAAACAGTTTGTACGCTAACCAAAGTACTTTATATATCGATAACTTATTCACCTCATAGACTCCAATGGAGAGCCCAGAAGAAAAAAAACTAACACTTATCTCTCGCAGGCTAACTCAGCAGGAGTTATTAATATTGCACATTCCCAATGTTCTTCACATGCAGGAACATGTTATTGTTTTTGTAAATACATATTTCTATTTATATCTGTATATACCTATATACTGTATATATATATATATATATATATATATATATATATATATATATTTATATATATATTTCTTTCATGTAATTGGCAAGAGTCCATGAGCTAGTGACGTATGGGATATACAATCCTACTAGGAGGGGCAAAGTTTCCCAAACCTCAAAATGTCTATAAATACACCCCTCACCACACCCACAATTCAGTTTTACAAACTTTGCCTCCTATGGAGGTGCTGAAGTAAGTTTGTGCTTGATTTTTATTTATTTTTTTAAGCCCAATTCCTCTCAGAGTACAGTGTTTGTCAGAGGGATGTGAAGAGAGTATCGCCTGTTTGATTTTATGGTTTTCCGTGAGGAAATCTTTTCAAGGGTTCTATGTTATCGGTCATAGGGATTCATCTCCTACCTCCCTTTTCAGATTGACGATATACTCTTATATACCATTACCTCTGCTGATAGCTTTCAGTACTGGTTTGGCTATCTGCTATATGTGGATGGGTGTCTTTCGGTAAGTATGTATTATTATTTTAAGACACTCTCAGCTATGGTTTGGCGCTTTATGTATTAATATAAAGATTGAAATATATATATTTTACTTATATTTGCCATGAGTAATGTCTATGTGTATTTACCTTTGCAGTCCAGCAGTTTTGTTATGGGAATCATGTTTAGGAAGTTTGTCTTACCTGGGGTATAATCTTTTTCTCAATTTGACTTGTTTTTTTCTTAGAAAACTTGCAGGCAAATTAGGCTCGCAAAAGCGCAAAATGCTGTTAATTATTGTGTAATTCTTGGCGCGAGAAATTTTTTGGGCCCGAATGTGCGTCTGTCATGATGCAAGTTCGTAATTTCCTGTGTCTTAGTTGAAGCTAGGTTGTTTGGCGCAAAATTGTGTTTGTTATGACACGAGTTGCGTCATTTCCGGATGTTTGTTGGCGCCAAAAAATGTCTCAGCTTCCTTTTGCGCTGAGCGTCATACTTGGCGCCAAAAAATTTAGTTTTATTTTACCTCACTTCCTATATGCTCCTTGCCTTCTTTATGCTCAGAGGGCTATGCTATTTGCTTTTTTTGCCAATTTTAGCATTTGCATTTTTTCCCATTCCTTAAACTGCTATATGTGGAAATAAGATATTTCTCTTTGATGTTATTTTTCTTTTTTTACATTTTACAAGATGTCTCAATCTGATCCTGTCTCAGAAGCTGCTGTAGGAACCATGTTGCCTGAACACCGTTCTACCAAAGCTAAGTGTATCTGTTGTAAACTAGTGGAGATTATATATCCAGCTGTAGTATGTAACAGTTCTCATGATAAGCTTTTGAATGCAGAAAAGGTTTCTATTAGTGCTAGTACAGTATCTGTTGTTCCTTCAACATCTATAGTACATGATATCCCTGTTGATATGAAAAATGATATTGCTGATGCGATACAGAAGGATATGGCTGCTATACCGCCTTCAAATAAATGTAAAAGGTCTTTTAAAACTTCTCATAATACTGATGAAATTTGTAATGACCTGCAGCATACTGATATATCCTCCTCTGATGAGGATCTCTCTGATTCAGAAGATCCTACTTCAGACATTGGCACTGATAAATCAACTTATCTTTTTAAGATTGAGTATATCCGTTCTTTGTTAAAAGAAGTGTTAATAATTTTGGATATTGAGGAGTCTGGTCCTCTTGATAATAAATCCAGTAAACGTTTAAATTATGTTTATAAACCTCCTGTGACTACTCCTGAGGTTTTCCCTGTTCCTGATGCTATTTCTGATGTGATTGCTAAGGAATGGTCTAAGCCATGTACTTCTTTTGTTCCTTCTTCAAGGTTTAAAAAGTTGTATCCTTGCCAGTGGCTAAATTAGAGTTTTGGGAAAAAGTCCCTAAGGTTGATGGGGCTATTTATACTCTTGCTAAACGTACTAATATTCCTATGGAAGATAGTACCTCTTTTAAGGATCCTTTAGATAGGAAGAATGAATCTTATCTAAGGAAAGCTTATTTGCATTCAGGCTATATGCTCAGACCTGCCATTTCTTTGGCTGATGTTGCAGCTGCATCAACTTTTTGGTTGGATAGCTTAGCACAATGGGAAAAAGACTCTGATTTGCATATCATTATTCGTTGGCTTCAACATGCTAATCATTTTATCTGTGATGCTATTTTTGATATCATCAAGATTAATGTTAAATCTATGTATTTGGCTATTTTAGCTAGAAGAGCTTTATGGCTCAAATCATGGAATGCTGACATGGTTTCTAAATCTAGGTTACTATCTCTTTCATTCCAGGGTAATAATTTGTTTGGTTCCCAGTTGGATTCAATTATTTCCACTATTACTGGGGGGAAGGGAGTTTTTTTGCCTCAAGATAAAAATCTAAAGCTTCTAATTGGTTTCGTTCCTTTCATCAGAATAGAGAACAGATAACCATTCCATCCCCTAAAGGCTCTGGCTCCAATTGGAAGCCATCCTCGAGTTGGAATAAATCCAAGCCTTACAAGAAACCAAAGCCAGCCCCCAAGACTGCATGAAGGTGCGGCCCTCGATCCAGTTATGGGGGCAGATTGAAATTATTTCAAGACGCTTGGGCAGGTTCCATTCAGAATCATTGGATTCAGAATATTGTCTCCCAGGGGTATTGAATAGGTTTCACAATAAGACCTACTGTGAGAAGATTTTTCTCTCTCACGTTCCAACAAATCCTGTGAAAGCTCAGGCTTTTCTGAAGTGTGTTTCAGATCTAGAGCTTTCAGGAGTGATTGTACCAGTTCCAATTCTGGAACAGGGTCTGGGTTTTTATTCACATCTATTCATTGTCCCGAAGAAGGAAAATTCTTTCAGACTAGTTCTGCATCTGAAGTTTTTGAATCATTTTATAAGAGTCCAACTTTCAAGATGGTGACTATAAGGACTATTCTGTCTTTTGTTCATCAAGGTCATTACATGTCCTCAATAGACTTACAGGATGAGTATCATATTCCGATTCATCCAGACCACTATCGGTTTCTGAGATTCTCATTTCTAAACTAGCATTACCAGTTTGTTGATCTTCTATTTGGCCTAGCAATAGCTTCAAGAATCTTTTTGAAGGTTCTCAGTGCCCTTCTATCTGTAATCAGGGAGCAGGGTATTGCTGTGTTTCCTTATTTGGATGATATCTTGGTACTGGCTCAATCTTTTCATTTAGCAGAATCTCACACAAATCAACTTGTGTTGTTTCTTCAAAGACATGATTGAAGGATCAATTTACCAAGAGTTCTGTGATTCCTCAGAAAAGGGTCACCTTTTTAGGTTTCCAGATAGATTCAGTGTCCATGACTTTATCTTTAACAGACAAGAGACAAATTAAACTGGTTTCTGACTTTCGAAACCTTCAGCCTCGATCATTCCCTTCAGTGGCTATGTGCATGGAAGTTTTAGGTCTCATGACTGCAGCATCATACGCAATCCCCTTTGCTCGTTTTTCATATGAGACCTCTGCAGCTTTGCATGCTGAATTAATGGTGCAGAGATTATACTCGGATATCAAAGTTGATATACTTAAATCCCAACATTCAACTCTCTCTGTCCTGGTGGTTAGTCCATCATCGGATTATTCAAGGGGCCTCTTTTGTTAGTACTGCCTGGACTGTGATTTCAACAGATGTAAGTCTCACAGGTTGGGGATCTGTCTGGGGGTCTCTGACAGCACAAGGAGTTTGGAATCCTCAAGAGGCGAGGTTACCAATCAATATTTTAGAACTCTGTGCTATTTTAAGGGCTCTACAGGCTTGGCAGCTATTAAAGAGAGAATTATTCGTTAGTTTTTAGACAGACAATATCACAACTTTGTTATATGTCAATCATCAAGGGGGGACTCGCAGTCCTTTAGCGATGAAAGATGTATCTCTGATACTTTCTTGGGCAGAATCCAACTCCTGTCTACTTTCTGCGATACATATTCCAGGTGTAGACAATTGGGAGCGGATTATCTGAGTCGTCAATCTTTACATCCAGGGGAGTTGTCTCTCCATCCAGATGTATTTTGTCAGATTGTACAGATGTGGGGTCTCACTGAAATAGATCTGATGGCTTCCCATCCAAACAAAAAGCTTCCCAGGTACCTTTCCAGGTCCAGGGATCCTCAGGCGGAGATGGTGGATGCGTTAGCAGTTTCTTGGTTTTAGCAACCTGCTTACATTTTTCCGCCTCTAGTTCTTCCAAAGGTGATCTCCAAGATCATATTGGAACAATTGCATGTGTTTTGTGATAGCACCAGCATGGCCTCACAGGTTTTGGTATGTGGATCTTGTCCGTATGTCAAGTTACCAGCCTTGGCCACTTCCTTTAAGGCCGGACCTTCTGTCTCAAGGGCCATTTTTTTCCATCAGGATCTCAAATCGCTAAATTTGAAGGTATGGAAATTGAGCGCTTAGTACTTAGTCATAGAGGTTTCTCTGACTCAGTGATTAATACTATGCTACACGCTTGTAAATCTGTTTCAAGGAAGATTTATTATTGGGTTTGGAAAACCTATATTTCATGGTGTTTTTCTCATACATTCTCTTGGCATTCTTTTAGGATTCCTAGAATTTTACAGTTTCTTAAGGTTGGTTTGGATAAAGGTTTTTCTGCAAGTACTTTGAAGGGACAAATCTCTGCTCTTTCTGCTTTATTTCATAGAAAGATTGCTAAACTTCCTGATATTCACTGTTTTGTTAAGACTTTGGTTCATATCAAGTCTGTTGTTAAATCAATTTCTCCTCCTTGGAGTCTTAATTTGGTTTTGAAGGCTTTGCAGGCTCCACCCTTTGAGCCTATGCATTCTTTGGATATTAAACTACTTTCTTGGAAAGTTTTGTTCCTTTTGGCTATCTCTTCAGCTAGAAGATTTCTTGAATTGTCTGCTCTCTCTTGTGAGTCTCCTTTTCTGATTTTCCATCAGGATAAGGCTGTTTTGCGGACTTTGTTTAAATTTCTTCCTAAGGTTGTGAATTCTAACAACATTAGTAGGGAAATTGTTGTTCCTTCCTTCTGTCCTATTTCCAAGAATGCTCTTGAAAGATCTCTACTAGACATGTGCGATTCGGTTCGGTCCGAATCAAAATTCGGACGAATTTTGTCGAATTCGGAATTCGGATCGATTCAAATTTCCGAATTGCGGCAGTGCCGAATCTACCGAAAAAATCCGAATCGATTCGAATTTATTCGGATGGATTCGGCTGGATTCGGATGGATTCGGATGGCCATGTATTACACTAGTATTGTACAGTATACTAGTGTAATACACAGCACATCCCACTTAACAGTGCCGAAATTCCGAAAATCCGAATCGATTCGAACCGAATCGAACCGAACCAAACCGAATTTCACCCGAATCCGAAAGAATCCGAATGAATCCGAAACAAATTCATTTGATTTCTTCCGAATTCGAATCGATCCGAACCGAAATTCGAATCGGTCCGAATCGATCCGAACCGAACTGAATTTTTCGCGGCTGCACATGTCTAATCTCTACATTCTTTGGATGTTGTAAGAGCTTTGAAATATTATGTCAAAGCTACTAAAGATTTCAGGAAGACTTCTAGGCCTCTATTGAATAAAGTCTGGCGGACCTGATCCGACAGTGCGGATCAGGTCCGCCAGACCTCGCTGACCTTGCTGGTGCAATGCCGCCCCCTGCAGACTCACGGCCAATGGGCCGCCTGCAGGGAGGTGTCAATCAACCCGATCGTACTTGATTGGGTTGAATTCCGGCGATGTCTGTCCGCCTGCTCAGAGCAGGTGGACAGGTTATGGAGCAGTGGTCTTTGTGACCGCTGCTTCATTACTGCTGTTTCTGGCGAGCCTGCAGGCTCGCCAGAAACACAAGGCATCAATCTCCATTTGGAGCTTGATAGATATACCCCCTAGTCTGTTGTTTTTTCTGGTCCTAGGAAAGGCCAGAAAGCCTCTGCCATTTCTTTGGCATCTTGGTTAAAGCTTTTCATTCACAAGGCTTATTTGGAGGCGGGACAGTCTCCGCCTCAGAGAATTACAGATCATTCTAATAGATCAGTGACCACTTCTTGGGCTTTTAAGAATGAAGCTTTGGTTGATCACATTTGCAAAGCAGCAACTTGGTCTTCTTTGCATACATTTACTAAATTTTACCATTTTGATGTATTTGCTTCTTCTGAAGCAGTCTTTGGTAGAAAAGTTCTTCAGGCAGTTGTCTTAGTTTGATTCTTCTGCTTATGATTTAAGTTTTTTTCTTGAAATTTATGTGAAATTTATAAGAAAGACTTATTTTTTTGTGGATTTATTTTTTTTCAGCGGAAATAGCTGTTTTTATTTTATCCCTCCCTTTCTAGAGACTCTTCTGTGGTCTCCCACATCTTGGGTATTTCTATCCCATACATCACTAGCTCATGGACTCTTTCCAATTACATGAAAGAAAACATAATTTATGTAAGAACTTACCTGATAAATTCATTTCTTTCATATTGGCAAGAGTCCATGAGGCCCACACTTTTTATGGTGGTTATGATTTTTGTATAAAAAGCACAATTTTAATTCCAGTTCCTCTTTGTATATGCTTTTTTTACTCCATATATTATCACCCCACTACTTGGCTGTTCTTTAAACTGAATTGTGGGTGTGGTGAGGGGTATATTTATATGCATTTTGAGGTTTGGAAAACTTTGCCCCTCCTGGTAGGATTGTATATCCCAAACGTCACTAGCTCATGGACTCTTGCCAATATGAAAGAAATGAATTTATCAGGTACGTTCTTACATAAATTATGTTATTTCTATAGAAATATCGGTATAGATATATATTTTACATTAAATTTATTATATATTTTATATATATATATATATATATATATATATATATATATTCTATGGATTATTTAGACTATTACAATATCTATAATAATTTTTAATAATTATTATTAATATTTTATATTTAATATTTACATAACATGCATTAAGAATTTAAGTTTGTTTCTGCTTTGTTACCTCAAATGATATGGTATCCATACGTGTTCATTTTAGGATACTATCCTATCCGTCTTGTGGGTGGCTATGACCGTTGTTCTGGACGTGTGGAAATATACTACAACAATGCCTGGGGTACAGTTTGTGATGACAACTGGGACATCAATGACGCAAATGTTGTTTGCAGACAGCTGAATTGCGGATATGCAAACATAGCTCTAGGAAATGCACATTTTGGACAAGGCTCTGGGCACATTCTGCTAGATGGTATTAATTGTTATGGATATGAAGACTACATTTGGCAGTGCCCACACAATGGCTGGGGCTCTCACGACTGTGGTTCTCATGAAGATTCTGCAGTTATCTGCTCAGGTATTATTTACAATGTGTTTTTTATAATTATTCCTTGGCAAAAGTGATTACATACCATGTAAGTAGAAAATAATAAATCTTTTGAGCGCCATATAACTATACAATTTTTTTTTCTGGGGGGTGAGTAAAAAATTGGACGTTCTTTTCTATTTCAGAGAAGTGGACATGACACAGGAGATGTCACTGAGATACATATTACTGCTGTCTACTCCACCATGTGTATCACTAATTAGAAATTAGCAACAGGGGCTCTTACATAAACTTCCCCAGGAAATTTAAATACACCATTCCATGTGATCTCCCTACTACTATACTTTTTAGTCTTTAAAGTTATTTGTTAGCTGTCTCCCAATGTATTTTTAAACATACATTTTTGTTTTGGTAAAAGTTTCCTCTAAATTAACCAAAATTCATCACCCTTGACTTATTCATTAACCCTTAACTTATTTATGAAAAAGATTCTAAATAGCATGTAACAAATATGATAGGAATTAACCATTTTTAGTGTGGATGATGACACCTGCTTGTCATCCACATTATGGGGTCAATAAAAATCCTGTAGAAAATTTGATCAAATTATTTGTCCACAAATATCCCCATAGGCTTTAATGGGGAATTTTGTAGAAAATAGCTAAAGTTTTCAACAGGATTGTGGTTGACTCATATTCCTTAATTGATGATGACGACCATGTATCGTCATACTGGGGGAGGCTCTTTTTCAGCTAATCTCACTTCACACACCCCCACACACACACACTTTCCCTCACATAGGAGGTGGCCAGGTTGAATTTCCAGAGATCTGGAAGTGCAGGCTGCAGTAAGTGGCCTTTATCTCAGCCCCATCAGGCTCTAGAAACATTGAAGACCAACTGTTTTAAAGGCAATTGCCTGTGTCATGGGCATGTACAAATAAAAAAATAAAAAAAACATGCAAATTTAAAATCATTTACACTTATGGCTAAGGAGTTAAGGGTTTAGACTTGAGTCTGTAACTATGAGATGACATCCAGGTAGGGTGCAGTCTCTTTTAGCTCTCCTAATTTTATTCACAAATGTGGGCAATATAACTGTAGATTGCTGTAAAATTTGTCAACTTCTTAATAATGTTTTCCTATTAAATCAAACAATTTTGCCTTCAGTGATAATCAAATATCAACTAAAACTTTTTTTTATGATCAAGCCAGAACAGGCTGTAGACAAACATATTTGGAATGAAGATAATGGGATTGATCACAATCCATTTATCTTATGTTTTTTTCTACAAATTCACCATTAAAGTCTGTTTTTTTTGTAAATAAATCATTGGCTAACATTTGCTAAAGGATTTTGATCTATCCCTAAGCTAGGAAAATAAAATTGGTGTTTTTTATGGGGTTACATTATTTTTAAGGGTTATTTATTATATTCTGGAAGTTGCAATGTGGCAGTCCTGTTGGTGCTAGAGGCTTGTGATGGAAAGTATTTTGAGTAATTAGGGGGTGCTCTTCTAGGTCATTTATTTGGGCCTTGGGTGCTAGAGGAGTAATTCTTTAGGTTTAATCAATTAAAGGTCTCAGACTGATGACTAAAATGTATAGGGTTAATGCATTACAGGTCTGGTAATTGGGTGTTAATTGCAACAGGATAGTGGCAAACCAAAAGTTTGGGGGGTCTGGGTGGTGAAAAAATATTATAAAACAGGCAATAGGTGGAATAGTTAAAGGTTGCGTGAAGATCTAGTGCAGTGAAGGTTTAATTGCAGTGGCGTAAAAAAAGGGTTTACGGTGGTGGGAGAGGTTGTAGTTGATTAGGAAATCCCTGTAATATAGGAAAAAACACTGATATTTAAATAATATAGCTACTAGTGTTAATGTACCAAAAAAATAATATTTAATATTTATTTAAAGTCGAATCTGATGCTATTACAAATGCCAATTCCACTTTGCAGAACCCATAGTTCATAACAGAGCAGGAAGAGCAAAATTGTAGTCAGTTGTTTATAGCAACAAGATTGGGATGCATAGTTAAAATTACCTATAAAGATTATATAATTATAGCTTTCACTAATTATACCTGACTGTCATTAAGCTGCTATAGATATTTTTTGACAACCAGGATTTTGATTGCACACAAACCATAATGTTTAGAAACAGGATTGTTTATATTTCACCTTATCAACATTTATCTACCTATATCTGTCTTGGATTACACAGATTGTATCTTATATTTATCACAGAAAATTGAGAGGAATATATTTTTATATTCTTTTGTTTTACTCTCTACAGCTTCTTCCCATGGACCAACATCAGCACCTCCAGGTAATCAAAGAAAACAACTGTTTAAACCATGATAGGACCCCATCCTAACCCAATAGCAATTACCTCATATGTAACTTGCATACTTTTTATCTTCCTTCCCCATGACATGCCAGGTTATTAGAAGCACCACTTTAAATTAGTTAAACTGTCTGGATCATGAGCAATATATTACAGAACAGTTTTAAAAAAAAACCCGTTTTTTTTATGAGGGTTCTTTGTGAGGGTTTACACCAGGGGTCAAATCGAGGGAGAACGCATGGGAACAGAGTTCCTGCACTATTTTTGCAGGTGGAACTAAGAAATAGAACAGAAACACTTCAGTAAACACTGTTGCTGTTGGTGGGAGGAACTGTAGCATAGTCTGGTTAGAGGGATAGTGAGATCCTCTAGTAATGGACAGTAACACTTCCTACAACACACAAAATGCAAGTCTGTCAGCGCGGGGTTATCACTCCGCAATGTGTGGAACACATGGTGCTTTTATTTTTGTGTGGCTTGCTTGGGGTTATTTAGGTATCCTTAGCAGAAATAGAACTATTGCAGTTTAAGTGGCTGAGACTCTGTGACAAAGGAGAAATCTCAGACCCAAAGGCAACCATTCAACCCTAAATTTGCTTTCATTAACCAAAGTGTATAGCTTATAAACATATAAATACAGTGTGTGTTTGTGTATATATATAAAACAATATTTATTGTTTGGGGGGTGGAAGTTCCTACACTTTTTTTTGTAGGACTTGACCCCTGGTTTCCACATACATATACAGATGGAAAATATTAGAAGACAATGTGTAATTAAAATATGGTGGCAAATGTCATTAAGTACAGTTCCTGATGTCCATAATTAACTATTTTATATCATACTGAATACATTTATTATAAACATTTTCAGACCTTTCAAACATTTGCAATCCTAAATTGTTCTTAATATCAGTGCAAATGTGATTTGAATAAAATTTAGTTAAAAACCTTTCACATATTTTATTTGTTTGTTTATGCACAATCAAAGTTAATGCTCATCGGATTAGCACAACTGAAGATGCACATAAAGGGTTAGGGATAAAATAAACGTTGCACCAAACACAATATAAATACATTAAAATAAACTGTTATATGCAAATATAAGCACTATCTGATAAAAATTAGACATATAAAAATTAATAAAAAACATAAGGGTTCAAATGAGTATGGTACATGGCAATGAAAATGATTACAAAGAGCTATATTATATACATATATTAATTTACTGTGTATATATATATATATATACAGTAAAGAACATTGGAATATAAAATATTAATAACTCCTGTCGGGTTAGCATGCAAATGATAAGTGTTAAAGGGATAGTAAAGTTTAAATTAAACATTCATGATTTAGATAGGGACATGTCATTTCAAACAACTTTCTAATTTACTTTTATCATCAAATTTGCTTTGTTCTCTTGTTATTCTTAGTTGAAAGCTAAACCTAGGTAGGCTCATATGCTACTTTCTAAACCCTAGAAGACTGCCTCTTATATAAATGCATTTGACAGTTTTTCACAGCTAGAGGGCATTTGTTCATGTGTTTCATATAGATAACATTGTGCTCATGCATGTGAAGTTATTTAAAGGGACAGTCAAGTCCAAAAAAACTTTCATGATTCAAATAGGGCATGTCATTTTAAACAAGTTTCCAATTTACTTTTATCACCAATTTTGCTTTGTTCTCTTAGTATTCTTAGTTGAAAGCTAAACCTAGGAGGCTCATATGCTAATTTCTTAGACCTTGAAGCCTGCCTCTAATCTGAATGCATTTTGATAGTTTTTCATCACTAGAGGGCATTAGTTCATGTGTTTCATATAGATAACATGTAGCTCATGCACGTGAATATAGCATGGAGTCAGCTCTGATTGGCTAAAATGCAAGTCTGTCAAAAGAAATGAAATAAGGGGGCAGTCTGCTGAGGCTTAGATACAAGGTAATTACAGAGGTAAAATGTGTATAATTATAACTGTGTTGGTTATGCAAAATTGGGGAATAGTTAATTAAGGGATTATCTATCTTTTAAAACAACAAAAATTCTGGTGTTGACTGTCCCTTTAAGAGTCAGCACTAATTCCCTGTAATGCAGGTCTGTCAAAAGATCTGAGATAAGGAGGCAGTCTGCAGAAGCTTAGATACAAGGTAATTAGAGAAGTAAAAAGTATTCATATTAACAAACTTGAATCTGTGCAAAGGAGGGCTACCAAAATGGTACATGGTCTAAAAAATAAAACTTACCAGGATAGGCTCAATGACCTAAATATGTATAGCTTAGAGGAGAGAAGGGAAAGAGGTGATATGATAGCAACTTTCAAGTACATTAAAGGGTTTAGTAAAACTGAGGCTGTGGTTATTTTACATAAAATGGAAAATTCAAGAACAAGGGGTCATGAGCTCAAGCTAAAGGGTAGTAGATTCAGGAGTAATTTGAGGAAGCATTTCTTTACAGAAAGAGTGATTGATTTATGGAATAAACTTCCTCAAGAGGTAGTAGCAACAAACACTGTGGGGGACTTTAAAAATGCATGGGACAAGCATAGGGCTATCCTACGAACTAGATAAGTTTATACTGTTAGGTAAGGTCGGGCAGACTTGCTGGGCCTATGGCTCTTATCTGCCGTCAATATCTATGTCAATATCTATGTTATATTTCTATAGCAGTGTTGGTTATGCAAAACTGGGGAATGGTAAATAATGGGATTATCTATCTTTTTAAACAATAACATTTTTGGTGTTTACTATCTATTTAAAGGGACATTAAACACTTTGAGATGGTAATATAAAATGATAAACTGTATATATAAAACATCTGTGCAATATACTTTCATTATTTATTTTGTCCTCTTTGCTTCCATTCTGAAATGGTGAGCTTTTCAGTTCCTGTTAGAAATGGAAGTGCAGAACACTGTTAAATCCAGCACAACCATTGGCTGCACACTCTAGTGACCTATTTATAACGGTCCCTAATTGGCCACAACAGAGAAGGTAACACAAGTTACAACATGGCAGCTCCCAGTGTTTTATAGACACTAAAACTTTACACTTATTTTGTCACTTTTTAAACAACTAATGAAACTTTAAAAAATACATCTACATGTTAGTCATGGACTAATCTTTTCTTTGAATGCATCATTCTATCTAGCGTGTATTTAGTGTTTAATGTCCCTTTAAGTTTTTTCTTCTACTCTTTCCATTGAAGTCTATGGGGTGAATGTGCTAAAGCATGCTTTGAGTTTCATTTGCGTAGAAAAGTTTTACTTTCAACTTGTAATACACATCTTCATAACTGTCCTTTAAAACAGGTTTGTAGAATTGCAAGTTCAAATGGAACCTAATGCAGTTTGATTCTTTCCTCACCATTGCTTAAATGGACATAAACCCCAAAAGTTTTCAGTCATGACTAAGATAAATTATACATTTTCAAACATCTTTTCTTCTTAATACAGGGAGAGTCCACAGCTGCATTCCTTACTTGTGGGAAATAGTGAACCTGGCCAGCAGTAGGAGGCAAAGACACCCCAGCCAAAGGCTTAAATACCTCCCCCACTTCCTCATAACCCCAGTCATTCTTTGCCTTTCGTCACAGGAGGATGGCAGAGAAGTGTCGGAAGATTCGGAGTTGTCTCTTATGGAGGGTAGTACTCTTCTAGATGGGACTGGAGTTTTAAGTAGTCTTGTCAGCCTCTCAGTGAGAGCAATGACGGAAGTTAGAGTCTGGAGATGCAAGGAGAGTCTTTCTGCGAACCCATCCAGACTCATATTAACAGCTCCTTAGGCAATCAGCATTGACCAGCTTTGCTGCCTGCTTTCTTCACTCAAGTCCATGTCAGAAGCACTGCTACAATCTGTCAAACTTGAAGGACCGTGTCACTGTTCCATGGCATAGATTCTGGTAAGATCGTTTCATTAATTTACACTCATGTTAACAATAGAAGACAGGGTCACAGTGTGGCTCCTTTATCTTTATGGAATCAAGGGTTAATATATCCTGAGGGGAATTATTGAACAGTGGGGAATAATCATATATGTTTATTTGATTTTATGCTGCTTTTATGTGTGAGATGTTATGGAATATACAGGTTTCGCTTTCACTTTGAGAGCTTTGCAGTTTACAAGCTTGGCGTGCTTTTTCTCATAGCAGGGAGGGTCCTGCATTGTGCACCATGTGACCGGGAGTGATGGCGGCTTTCATTCCCTCTTTCCTGACCGGGTGTCTATCAGAGAGCAGTCATAAATCTCTGTACTGTCTGGGTCATAGGAGGTGGTGAGTGCCCCAGTCATTGGGGTATAAAGGTGCCGTTTTTTTTAAAATAAAATAAGATTGTTTTATTTACTATAGTTCTCCGGTTATTGCTCTAGCGATGGAGGATTCTGTTACTTTAGAAGGTACTCCCTCTATTCCTAAGAGTAATTCATGTTTATATTGTGAGGAGGCCTTCGATCCGCCCTCTCAATTATGTTCCATATGCCTTGATAATATGATTATATTAAAAATGTTTGATACCACTGAGCCGTCCACCTATGAGGAGTTGTCCTCCAGTGAGGTGCTTACCCTACATTCATCTCCCTCTACACATGTAGTTTCCTGTAGCATTGCTGATCCTCCATCTGGAGGGGGCTAGACGTTACTGCGCAGTTCAGACGGCGGTGTCTGCAGTCTTTAATGCTTTACCTCGCCCTGCTAAGCGCAAGTGAAAGGTTACATATTACACTCCTTCCCAGAGTACATCAGGTAATTTATTGGATTTAACTGATAGGTTATCCAAGGATGAAGTTCTTTCTGAGACTTCAGAGTATGAACATTCTGGGTCAGAGTCTGCTGCCTCTAAACCTCCGGCTGCGGAGGAACCAGACATTAGTTTTAGGAATTTGCACTTTCTTCTAAAGGAAGTTTTGGCGAATTTAGAGGTTCCAGAGTCCAAATTGCCTGATGAACCTTTGATTCCTAAATTTGATAGAGTTTGAGGACAGGGTGGTACCTTATCTTTCCCTGTTAGATGGCGAACATTATTAAGAACGAATGGGACAGGATTGGATTCCTTTCCCCCTCTTCTCCCTTTAAGAAATTGTTCCTGGTCCTGAACTCTCAATGGAGTTGTGGGGTTCCGTCCCTTAATAAGATGGCGCTATCTTCACCCTTGCTAAACGTACTACTATCCCGCTTGAGGAAAGCTCTTCGTTTAAAGAGCCCATGGATAAAAGATGGAAACTCTGTTAAGAAAGATGTTTCAACATGCAGGATATTTGTTTCAACCGGCAGCCGCTGTTGCCGTGGTTGCTGGGGATACTACCTACTGGTGTGACTCCTTATAGGATTTGATCGAGGTGGAGGGTCCCCTCAACGTTATTCAGCATTATCTCCACGGTCACAGGAGGCAAGTGTGCCCTCTTACCGCAAGAGAATACAAACTAGTCTAAGGGACAAAATCTCAATTTTTATTCTTTTTGTTCTGATAAAGCTCATCATCAGCAGTCCTCCGCTAAGCCAGAGCAAACCAAGAGCACTTGGAAGCTGGCTCAGTCCTGGAATAAATCCAAACAGAGCAAAAGCATGAATGGGCAGTCCCTGGTCTTCTTCTGGATCATGTAGGGGGCAGACTGTCTCTCTTTTCAGTCACTTGTTTCAGAGATGTGCAGGATCCATGGGTCCTGGAGGTCATAGTTCAGGGTTACAAGATAGGTTTCAAGTCTCAGCCACCCAAGGGCAGATTCCTCCTCTCAATCCTGTCTTCCAGACCAGAAAAGAGGGAAGCCTTTCTGGGGTGCGTACAGGATCTGTCCTCTTAGGAATTATTGTCCCGGTGCCTATCGCAGAGAGAGGTTTGGGATACTATTCAAACCTTTTCGTGGTCCCAAAGAATGAGGGAACTTTCCGTCTGATTCTGGACCTACAGTGCTTAAACACGTTTTTAAATGTCCCCTTGTTCAAGATGGAGACAATAAGGTCCATTCTTCCCCTCGTTCGAGAAGGGCAGTTCATGACCATGATACATTTGAAAGATGCTCCCTTTACGTACCAATCCACAAGGCCCACTTCCAGTTCCTAAGGTTTGCGCTCCTGGACCAGCACTTACAGTTTATTACACTTCTGTTTGGTCTAGCTACGGCTCCAATACATTTTTTGAAGAGTAGACCATTCAAAATCTCTCCTCTGTCTTCTTCGATCCCATGGTTGGAAGATAAATATAGAGGAAGTTCTCTTATATCAAGTACCAGGGTAGAATTCCTGGATACTATAATAGACTCCCTAGACATGAGAATATTTCTAACAGACCAGAGACGTTGCAAGCTAGCTTCCACATGTCTTGCCCTCCAGACCTCCTTAATCCCATCCGTGGCTTAGTGTATGGAGGTAATTGGTCTCATGGACATCATTCCCTGTGCCAGGTTTCACTTCAGTCCATTGCAACTGCATATGCTGAGGCAGTGGAACGGCGATCATTCGGATCTGTCTCGACAGATTTCTCTGGACAATCGATCGAGAGAATCGCTCTCTTGGTGTGTTTTTTTCGGATCACTTGTCCCGAGTGACGTCCGTCTTAAGACCATCCTGGGTGATTGTGACTATGGTGGCAATTCTGTCAGAATGGGGAGATGTTTGGGGTGCCAGGAAGGCACAGGGCCTATAGACTCAGGAGGAAAGCTCCCTCCTGATGTCATTTTGGATCTTTGGGCAATATACAATGCTCTGAAGGCTTGGCCTCTGCTGGGTTCATCCCAGTTTATCAGATTCCAATCAGACAATATAACCTCGGTGGCTTACATCAACCACCAGGGGGGAATGAAAAGCTCCCTAGCTATGAGGGAAGTATCTCTGATTCTGGAGTGGGCAGTGACCCACATCTGTTCGCTGTCAGTGATCCACATTCCGGGTTTGGACAACTGGGAAGCGGATTTCCTCAGCAGACAATCCTTTCATCCGGGGGGAATGGTCTCTCCATCCCAAAGTGTATGTGGAGATTTGCATTTGCATAGATATTATGATGGCTCAATACCAAGCTACCCAGATATGGGTCGAGGTACATGGATCCTCAGGCAGAGCTAACAGATGCATTAGCAGTGCCTTGGAGGTTAAATCTAATTTATCTTTTCCGACCATTACCACTACTTCCTTGTATAGTGGCTTGAATCAAGCAAGAGCAGGCGTCAGTGATACTGATTGCTCCGTCTTGGCCATGAAGGATATGGTTTGCTGATCTAGTGGGGATGTCATCATCTCCTCCGTGGAAGTTACCTTGTCGCAGGGATCTGCTGACCAAAGTTCCTTTGTTTATCAATGTCTAGATTCTCTGAGGCTGACTGCGTGGATATTGAACGCTTAGTCCTAGTCAAGAGAAGGTTTTTTCTGAGAGAGTTATTTATACTCTCATTCAAGCTCATAAGCCAGTTGCTCATTGTATCTATCATAAGGTGTGGAGGACCTACTTATTCTGTTCTCCAGGATAAACTGGAGAAGGGCCTTTCTGCAAGACCCCTGAAGGGACAGATTTCAGCCCTGTCTGTTTTACTGCACAAGAGGTTCGCTGAGCTTCCAGATGTACAGTCATTTGTTAAGGCTCTGCTAGGATCAGACCTGTGTTTAGATCTAATGCTCCTCCTTGGAGTTTAAATCTTGTTCCTAAAGTTTTGCAACGGACCCTGTAGACATTAAATTGTTGTCTTGGAAGATTCCTTTTCTGCCGGCTATTGCTTCTGTGGGCAATGTATCTGAGATTGCTGCCTTGCAATGTCTCCCTCTTTTTCTGGCGTTCCATGCTGATAAGGCTGTTCTATGAACCAAGTTAGGTTTTCATTCTACGGTTGTGTCAAATCGCAACATTAATCAAGAGATTGTGGTTCCTATTTTATGTCCTAATCCTTCTTCATCGAAGGAACGTTTACTACATAATCTGGATGTGGTTTGTGTCTTGAAGTTCTATGTTCAGGCCACAAAGGAATTTAGACAAACTTCTGCTCTGTTTGTTATCTATCTTGGGAAGTGTAGGGGTCAGAGGGCCTCTTCGACTTCCTTATCTTTTTGGCTGAGGAGTGTCATCCATATAGCATATGAGACAGTGGGACATTCATTCTACGAGACCAGTGGTTTCCTCTTGGGCCTTCAAAAATGAGGCCTCTATGGATCAGATTTGTAAGGTGGCTACCTGGTCTTCCTTACATACTTTTTCCAAGTTTTTTCAAGTTTGATGTTTTTGCTTCTGCTGAAGCAGCCTTTGGAAGAAAGGTTTTTCAGTCTGTGGTGCCCTCAGATTAGGGGCTGCCTCTCTTTATCCTCCCGTTAGCATTCAGTGTTCTCTGGAACTTGGATATAATTCCCTACATGTAATGAATGCAGTTGTGGACTCTCCCTGTATTAAGAAGGAAAACATAAATTATGCTTACCAGATAATTTCCTTCTGTACAGGGAGAGTCCACAGCTCCCGCCCGTGTTCTCCGATGGGCGGCCCTACATTTTAATTTATTCTTCTGGCACCTTTTTCACCCTGATATTTCTCCTACTGTTTCTTGTTCCCTCAGCAGAATGACTGGGGTTATGAGGAAGAGGGGGAGGTATTTAAGCTTTGGCTGGGGTGTATTTCCCACAAGTAAGGAATGCAGCTGTGGACTCTCCCTGTACAGAAGGAAAGGAAATTATCTGAGAAGCATAATTTATGTTTTCCAATTGACTTCTCTTATCAATTCTCTTATCAATTTTGCTTCATTCTCTTGGTAGATATTATTAAACAAGCAGCAATACACACCTGGCAGCTAGCTGAACACATTTGTAAGCCAATGAAAATAGGCATACAAGTTCAGCTACAAATTAGCAGCTAGCTCCAAGCTCCTAAACCTATCTAGATATGATTTCAACAAATGATACCACAAGAATTAAGCAAATTAGATAATAAAAGTAAAATGGAAAGCTGATTAAAATAGTATGCTCTATCTGAATCATGAAATAAAAAAGGTGGGTTTCATGTACCTTTAACCATGTAAATGTCATTTGTATATAGGCATTATGGGTATAATTGCTCAATCACTATATTGTCACTTTTAGGGCCAGATTATGAGTGGAGCACTAACAGTTACATGCAAGCGAAAAGGGGTTTATAGTGGGTGTTTGAGCATGTCAGGTTTACTGCTCATATTACAAGTTGAAAGTAAATGCAATCGCTTGAGCAAATTAGTGCTCGTCGGGTTAGCGTGTCCTCAGTGCTCTGGTTAATTTTTGCAAAACAATAAAATAACATCAAACACATCAAAAATATATTAAAAATTACAGTTAGACTCATAATAACATCAAATAATAAAAAGAAATATTAAAAAAAAAAATGCACAAAAATGTATTAAGCCTCAAAGATATGAAGTACTCGGGTGTTAGAAAAAAAAGGGTTGCAAAAAAAGCATGTAAAGCATGTAAAAGCATTTTTATGCAATATTAATATTTAATTTATATATCATGCATAAATGTAGAAATATGTAGTTATGAATCAATATAATATATTCTGCTATGTGAAGAACATTGGAATGTGAAATATCATGTCAGGTTAGCACACTTGAATATTTGATCAGGTTTACGCTTGAGTAGGGTGTTGTTTTCCCCCCACTTTTTTTGTTCCATTGGCTTCTATGGGGAAATACATGAATGAACACAATATTCTAACTTTGGCTTTTTGCATGCATTGGGTTAGTGTTCGTGAGAAAAGTATTCACTTTCAACTTGTAATATAAGAGCTACACGGAGTTAGTGTCTGAGCAGGAGCGATAAATAACGATCCACTTGTAATCTAGCCCTCAATATTTTACAAATAGCTTTTTTCTTTCTTTTTTTTTAAAGTATTTACATTTATTTATTGTAAAAGCTCTATTTCCAGTTTGTCATGATTTGAAAACAAGAACAAGATTATGTTTTTCTATTACAAGCACTTATAATATCTTCTTATACTGGATTTGAACAGTACTGAATCTTCATCACAGTTTATGTGCCTAGAAGATGTTCAAATAAGATTGCACCTTTGCGACAGAGTTTTATAGGCAACGCTCCTTCATGCACACTAAGTCCAAACATGTTCATGACAGTGCGTTTTACAGTGCTTGTTTCTACATTATTGAACTAAACGGTGCTATTACAATTAATAAATTTGAATAATGTAAAAAACAACAACTTAATAATATAAAAAGTGACAATATAGTGATTGAGTAATCGTGCTTAGTATGCCCATCATGTCTAAATACAAATGGCATTCAGATGATTTAGCAGTGATGAGGATGGAATCGGGTTGCAATAGGTCAGTTTCACATATGTAAATAAGCATTTCCCTTACACACTGAGCAAAGAGGTTAATTCAAAAGAACTTTACTGTAACCTTAGCAGGTATGAAAGGGCTATTGTATATGCCAGTTTCTATCAAGAAAACAAGCATTTAACACAAAAAAAGGCCTTTTTAGAACTTACTGTTGAAAATGGGTTTGCGGTTCCTGGCTTTTAACGCATGGATTCATTTTGCAATGTTGAAGTGAAAAAACAAGTACTGTGGGCGCCTTAAAGGGCAGGTAAAAAAAAAAAATATATGTGTTGATTATGTCCTAATACATATGAAAAAAATCTTTTAACAAATAATAGGTAAATGATCAAGAAAAAAAAAAGAAAAAAAAAAAATCTTTTAACAAATTATAGGTAAAATGATCAAGAAAAGTACAGTACTTGTTTTTTCACTTCAATATTCCTTTTGCTAGTTTGTAGGAAACTAGTATCCATCTGTGGTGCTGGTCCTTGCTGTTGGATTTATAGCGCAAGAAGTTTAATCTCTTTTCCAATATAGTCAATTCATTTTGCAATGTGCCCACTTAAAAAACATATCGACCAATTCGGCCTGAAAGCAAAAAAAAGTTTTGTGAGCAAATTACAGATAGATTGTAATCAACTCCAATGTAAAGTAAAATATGAATTGTAAAATATACACAGAAATATAAAAAGCATGGTCAAAACTTGCTAAAGATATTAAAAAACATTCAAATTACAGACGTTGAACAAATCACACTCCTAAATATATTGATGCATGCAAAGTCTTAATGCATTAAAACACACAATAGAGAGTACAAAGTTTAAATCTAATAACAGTATAAAGTAAATTAAAGGGACAGTAAACACTGAACTTGTGTATCAGCAAAAATTTTGTGGAAATGAAAACCATCAAAACTAGTCATTAAGCATCCATTTAAAGAAACCACTAAGTTTAACTATTTGGGCATAAATTTGAGAGTGGTACGAGCTAAACTTTCCTACATTTTTCAAAGAATGCAAGAGCAAATTGAATAATTGGATGAAACTTCCAATTAATATCACAGCGCGTATCATTTTAATCAAGACTATATTATTCCCAAAATTATTATATTTCTTCTAGAATATTCCAATTCTATTGCGAAAATCTGACATTAATAAATGTAATCAATATTGTACTAAAAGTATATGGAAAGGGAGCAGACCTCTCATTTCCTTAAGTAGATTGATGAGTTTGAATTCTGCTGCTGGTTGGCGTTCCCTAATATCAAATATTATAATATAACTGTGCTCTTCAAATTTGCTATTGATAGGATCACAGAGGAGAAATATGTTTCATTCTTCCAATGCGAAACTAGTCTAATGGCTCAGTTTGACTTAAAAGCCTTGTTACACTGCCCGGTATCCCAATTACCTTCTACTGTTCATAATCTGATTACCTTTAGAAATATAGCTTGGCAGAAATATTGTTTAGAGATTAACTTAGTTCCGTATGCTACTGAGTTTTTACCAATTAGGGGTAACCCTGACTTTTTAACAGGAAATACGACCAAGGTCTTTCAGGATCAGGAAAGCAAAGGGTTAAAATGGATTAAACAAATAGTAATTACAGATATGACATTGGACTGTTTTAGTAATATTCGTAAAAAATTTGATTTATTAAATAGGGATTTCTTTGCATTTCTACAACTGAGACATTTCTGCGTAGAATTACAAAGGAAATATAAACCGGAATGGGCTCTATTGCAGGAAGATGTACCAAAAAGGTATATATACGATCTCACCATTTTATGATATTCTTATAGCACATAACCCTAGACAGATATACAATATAAGTGGCAAAGATATTTCCCAAATATTGAGATTCAAGATATACAGGATAGTTTTAAAATAATTGATTCAGGAGTACCTACAGTGTGGCTTGAATCCCATATAAAAACGGTGTCTATATTACCCCAGAAAAATTAACAAATTGGTATAAAGAAACAAGTTACTTTACGTGATGTAACATGAAGCGGGCCAATATGTTCCACTGCTTTTGGTCATGTCCGAAAATAATGCAGTTCTGGGACAGAATTAAGTTTTGGCTAAAAAATGTGATAAAAATGGATTACGAGATAATCCCACAGCATATCTTTTTTCTTCTTAAATATTCAGCTGTCCAACCTAATTTTGAAATAATTAATACAATATTGATAGTGGCCCGTAATTGCATACTAAGGACATGGAAGGCTTCTAGGGGCCCTCAATTTCTTGAGTTAAAAAAAAACCTCCTTATGCAACTCAGGTTGCAACAATATAATATAAAAGATGTAGATAGTAAAAGATTAAAATCTTTTATTAATAAATGGATGGGGATGTCCTAATAACATCCAAATTCAGTTAGTCAAACCCTTTATAAATTCAGATTACGTGTTACAAAACATTTATGCAGGCTATTTTCCAGAGGCTTGGTTAGCGGAGGAGTAAGAATACTAGACTAGAGGATTAATGACAGCAGTGGATAGTAGAGGGGAGGTACCCGAGTTTATGCTATGTATCTAGTCCTTCCCCCCACTCCTTTTTTTTCACCTCTCTCTCCCCCCTCTCTTGTGCTAACTTATGTGGATATATTATCATAATATCTTTTTTGTTTGTATTGTTTGTAATGATGGAATTATGGACACTGCTTTATATCATATGTTCGTCAATAGGAGAATTTAGTTATTGTTAAGATGTTGTATCTAATCCAACCGATAATATGGTTCGTTCAAATTTAAAATATTGTTTTGTATTAGATACCGATACAAATCGATTATTTACAAAAATGTTGTCTTGTCATCGTATGATTATAATATTGTATGTACAATTTTTTTTTTCTTTTGAAAACAAATAAAAATATAAAAAAACAAAAAAAACAATAGAGAGTACAAAGTTTAAATGTAATAAAAGTATAAAGTAAATTAAAGGGACAGTAAACACTAGACTTGTGTATCAGCAAAAAAATTTATTCGGATGAACCTTTTGGAACAAATATCCAGAAAAATTAGTTTTTCAGAATATTTGTTTTCTGCATTATTTGGTATTCATTTAGTTTTAAATTGAATTTAATAAAGAATATTCAGGGAACGTTTACATTCATTTTCAATGAAAAAGTTCACCTGTAGCCTTATAATTACCATCCAGCGCACTGGAGAGCCACACTTTTTCCAAACCTGCTTCATAGAACCCCTGACCACGTTAAAATGAGATCACAGAGCCTGCCCTAAAGGACCTTCTCCTACACTCTAAACCTCTAAGCCTCTTATTAGCATGGCCAGGGGCTCTGTGAAGAAGGGTCTGGATTAGAGTGGCTCTCCAGTGCGCTATAGGTAATTATTTACCTTTACCAGCTAATTTAAAGGAAACAAATGAATACTGTTGAATTACATCAGTATTTGTTTGTTTTCTTTAAATTAGTTAGTGCATTTGTTCGGATATTCATTTAGTAAATTTGTGTTTTCGTCACAAATATACATTCGTAAGTAAACTAATGGACAAGCCTAGCAAACAATTCATAACTACAATATGTTTGCTGTCTTGCAATAAATTAACATGTGAGTGTTAAAATGTTTAAATTAATTAAACCCTTCACTACTGCGAATATTTAGAAAAAAATGCCTCAAATACCAGAAAATATTTAGCATATCACTATTTTGCCGCCAAATGAGATAATATAAAATAACATTGTTAACCTTTTCACAAACTTTGGGTTTTCTCACTGAAATTATTTATATGCCACTTGTGCAATTATGACTCAAATTATCATAAAAGCTTTTCTGTGATTACCTCAGTTCAGAAATAGCAGACATACATGTCTTTGCCATTGCTTTTTGCTAATTAGAAGTCCGCTAATTGCAGCTGCGTACCACACTTCTGAAATTCCCAATCAGTCACCAATCAGCAAGCGCTAACCAGGGTGCTGAAAAAAAAAGGACCAGCTCCTAAGCATACATTCACGCTTTTAAAAAAAAGATACCAAGAGAACGTAGAAAAAATTATAATAGGAGTAAATTAGAAAGTTGGTTAAAAATGCATGTTTTATCTAAATCATAAAATAAAAAATGTGGTTTTCATTTCCCTTTAAAATACATTGTATGGGGGAGATTTATCAAATGCCGGGCGGACATGATTCGCTGTAGCCCAGCATCACTAAATGCCAACAGCATACTGTGTGGGCATTTAACCTTGCACAAGCATTTCCAGTGAAATGCTTGTGCAATGTCGCCCCCTGTACTTTCGTGACCAATTGGCCGCTAGCAGGGGGTGTCAATCATCCCGATCGGATCTTTTGTAAGACTGAGATGCCACTGGAAGAAACATTAATTCATATTAACAGTTTGATAAAGCTGCAACCTTTTTTTAAAATAAATATTTTTCAATTCTTCAGATTCCTCTTCATCAGATGTATTCCAGAGTGCTTCATCTGCAACAACAGCATATGCAGGTATAAGATTCTTTTTTTTATTATTTATTGTTTTGCCCCCTATTTTATAAATATTAGCTGGGCAAAAAAATAAAAACACATTGTGAAAATTGCAGTATTTTAATTTAGGTTCTAACAAAAATAACTTTATTTTTTGAAAAGCAGTTGTCCCAAGTATATTTTAAGGGATGAGATAGACCTATGTTTGAGTTGGCTTACAATCATTTTTTTTTAAAAGCAGGCTACCTTTTTTAATAACAGCAAAACATATACTGTATATCTAGGACTATTTACAGCAATATATATATAATTTATAATGCATTCTATCTGCTAAATATGAAATAAAAATGTATTAATTTTTTTTTTCTGTAGTGTGGAAATTGCGTATTAATTATATAAATATAAATATTTATTTACATAAATATAAAATAAATCATCTATAATATTTTGTTCTTGTAAATTGTGAAAAAAAGCTTATTTTAAACAAATTATTCTCTAATTTTAAACAAAAAGAACAAATATTAACATTTAGCAGCATACAAAATATATATTCTCTTCTGAAACAATACAAAAGATAATATATTTTTTCATCCAGATATCTATACTACAGCTTCAAAACATACAACAAGTAATATTTAACTTTGTACTTTATTACTACACATCTAAAAGCTTTAAATTATTACACTTTGAGATAGTAATAAATCAATAATTCTTATATGATGCTATAATTTATAGGGCATGCTATCTGTGGTGTGAGAATGAAAAGGGGTTTATCACAGCTCTTTGTGCTCGTTGGAAGAAGTGCACCTTTTATGTGATAAAAGACAAAAACACATTTGCTTGAGCACAGTTTAACGCGTTTCTGATTAGCGTGACTTCAGAGCTCTGGTTAACTGTTATGCTCAACTAAAAAGTTGCACAAAACACATCAAAATTATATTTAAAAGTACAGCTACACTTATAATAACACTATGTAATAAAAAATATTTGAAAAAAATTGAAATAAAACGTTTTAAGGGCTCAAAGATATGAAGTCTCAGGTGTTAGAAAAGGGTTTTAACATAGAGATAGATACATACACGTCTAAATATGTATATGAATATAAATATATATATATATATAAATACATACATACACGTCTAAATATGTACAGTATCTCACAAAAGTGAGTACACCCCTCACATTTTTGTAAATATATTATTATATCTTTTCATGTGACAACACTGAAGAAATGACACTTTGCTACAATGTAAAGTAGTGAGTGTACAGCATGTATAATTAACAGTGCAAATTTTCTGTCCCCTCAAAATAACTCAACACACAGCCATTAATGTCTAAAACATTGGCGACAAAGGTGAGTACACCCCTAAGTGGAAATGTCCAAATTGGGCCCAAAGTGTCAATATTTTGTGTGGCCACCATTACTTTCCAGCACTGCCTTAACCCTCTTGGGCATGGAGTTCACCAGAGCTTCACAGGTTGCCACTGGAGTCCTCTTCCCCTCCTCCATGATGACATCACAGAGCTGGTGGATGTTAGAGACCTTGCGCTCCCCCACCTTTCATTTGAGGATGCCCCACAGATGCTTAATAGGGTTTAGGTCTGGAGATATGCTTGGCCAGTCCATCACCTTTACCCTCAGCTTCTTTAGCAAGGCAGTAGTCGTCTTGGAGGTGTGTTTGGGGTCGTTATCATGTTGGAATACTGCCCTGTGGCCCATTCTCCAAAGGGAGTGGAACATGCTATGCTTCAGTATGTCACAGTACATGCTGGCATTCATGGTTCCCTTAATGAACTGTAGCTCCCCAGTGCTGGCAGCACTCATGCAGGCCCAGACCATGACAATCCCATTACCATGCTTGACTGTAGGCAAGACACACTTGTCTTTGTACTCCTCACCTGGTTGCCGCCACACACGCTTGACACCATCTGAATCAAAAAAGTTTATCTTGGTCTCATCGGACCACACGACATGGTCCCAGTAATTCATGTCCATAGTCTGCTTGTCTTCAGCAAATTGTTTGCGGGCTTTCTTGCGCATCATCTTTAGAAGAGGCTTCCTTCTGGGACGACAGCCATGCAGACCAATTTGATGCAGTGTGCGGCATATGGTTTGAGCACTGACAGGCTGACCCCCCACCCCATCAACATCTGCAGCAATGCTGGCAGCACTTATATGTCTATTTCCCAAAGAAAACTTCTGGTTATGACACTGAGCACGTGCACTCAACTTCTTTGGTCGACCATGATGAGGCCTGTTTTGAGTGGAACATGTCCTGTGAAACTGCTGTATGGTCTTGCCCACCGTGCTGCAGCTCAGTTTCAGGGTCTTGGCAATCTTCTTATAGCCTAGGCCATCTTTATTTTGAGCAACAATTCTTTTTTTCAGATCCTCAGAGAGTTCTTTGCCATGAGGTGCCATGTTGAACTTTCAGTGACCAGTATGAGAGAGTGTGTAAGAGTGATAACACCAAATTTAACACATCTGCTTCCCATTCACATCTGAAACCTTGTAACACCAACGTGTCACATGACACCAGGGAGGGAAAATGGCTAATTGGGCCCAATTTGGACATTTTCACTTAGGGGTGTACTTACTTTTGTTGCCAATGGTTTAGCCATTAATGGTAGTGTGTTGAGTGATTTTGAGGGGACAGCAAATGTACACTGTTATATAGGCTGTACACTCACTACTTTACATTGTAGCAAAGTGTCATTTCTTCAGTGTTGTCACATAATTAGATATAATAACATATTTACAAAAATGTGAGGGGTGTGCTCACTTTTGCACTTTTGTGAGATACTGTATGTGTATGTATATATAATATATATATATATATATATATATATATATATATATATATATATATATATATATATATATATATATATATATATATATATATATATATAAAAATACATACATACATACACATGTCCAGTGTTTAAATGTGTATTTTCTATAAATATTTTCAATCAATGTTCTTCACATAAGGGAATATGTTCTATGTATTTATAAATAGATTATCCTATATTTATCTGTATATACAGTGGGGCAAAAAAGTAGTCAGCCACCAATTGTGCAAGTTCTCCCACTTAAGAAGATGAGAGAGGCCTGTAATTTTCATCATAGGTATACCTCAACTATGAGAGACAAAATGTGGAAACAAATCCAGACAATCACATTGTCTGATTTGGAAACAAATTATTTTCAAATTATGGTGGAAAATAAGTATTTGGTCAATATCAAAAGTTCATCTCAATACTTTGTTATATATCCTTTGTTGGCAATGACAGAGGTCAAACGTTTTCTGTAAGTCTTCACAAGGTTGTCACACACTGTTGCTGGTATGTTGGCCCATTCCTGCATGCAGATCTCCTCTAGAGCAGTGATGTTTTGGGGCTGTCACTGGGCAACACAGACTTTCAACTCCCTCCAAAGGTTTTCTATGGGGTTGAGATCTGGAGACTGGCTAGGCCACTCCAGGGCCTTGAAATGCTTCTTATGAAGCCACTCCTTCATTGCCCGGGCGGTGTGTTTAGGATCATTGTCATGCTGAAAGACCCAGCCACATTTCATCTTCAATGCCCTTGCTGATTTTGCAGTCAAAATCTCACGGTACATGGTCCCATTCATTATTTCATGTACACAGATCAGTCGTCATGTTCCCTTTGCAGAGAAACAGCCCCAAAGCATGATGTTGACACCCCCATGCTTCACAGTAGGTATGCTGTTCTTTGGTTGCAACTCAGCATTCTCTCTCCTCCAAACACGACGAGTTGTGTTTCTACCAAACAGTTCTACTTTGGTTTCATCTGACCCTATGGCATTCTCCCAATCCGCTTCTGGATCATCCAAATGCTCTCTAGCATACTTCAGACAGGCCCGGACATGTACTGGCTTAAGCAGGGGGGCACGTCTGGCACTGCAGGATCTGAATCCCTGGCGGCGTAGTGTGTTACTGATGGTAGCCTTTGTTACGTTGGTCCCAGCTCTCTGCAGGTCATTCACTAGGTCCCCCCGTGTGGTTCTGGGATGTTTGCTCACCGTTCTTGTGATCATTTTGACCCCACGGGGTGAGATCTTGTGTGGAGCCCCAGATTGAGGGAGATTATCAGTGGTCTTGTATGTCTTCCATTTTCTAATTATTGCTCCCACAGTTGATTTTTTCACACCAAGCTGCTAGCCTATTGCAGATTCAGTCTTCTCAGCCTGGTGCAGGTCTACAATTTTGTTTCTGGTGTCCTTCGACAGCTCTTTGGTCTTCACCATAGTGGAGTTTGGAGTGTGACTGTTTGAGGTTGGGGACAGGTGTCTTTTATACTGATGACAAGTTCAAACAGGTGCCATTAATACAGGTAATGAGTGGAGGACAGAGGAGCCTCTTAAAGAAGAAGATACAGGTCTATGAGAGCCAAAAATCTTGCTTGTTTGTAGGTGACTAAATACTTATTTTCCACCATAATTTGAAAATAGATTCTTTCCAAATCAGACAATGTGATTGTCTGGATTTGTTTCCACATTTTGTCTCTCATAGTTGAGGTATACCTATGATGCAAATTACAGGCCTCTCTCATCTTCTTAAGTGTGACAACTTGCACAATTGGTGGCTGACTAAATACTGTTTTGCCCCACTGTATATATATATATATGAGTGTATATGTAACTATATCTATCTATTTAGTATAATACACACTGCTTGGTTGTTCCTGAGAGTGGGCTACTCCCTGTGGCCCCGATGTTTTAAGCATTGACAGACCGTCGAGAATTTGCTGGAGCTTAGAAATTATTATAGCCCCAAGAAGATATTCTATAAAACTAAAATACACACGCTCCACTGAAAATGTTATAATCAGATTTTAAGGGGCATATTTATCAAGCTCCATACGGAACTTGATACCCCGTGTTTCTGGCAAGCCTTCAGGCTTGTCGGAAACACAAGTTATGAAGCAGCGGTCTAAAGACCGTTGCTCCATAACCTGTCCGCCTGCTCTGAGGCAGCAGAAATAAATCAACCCGATCGAATACGATCAGGTTGATTGACACCCCCTGCTAGCGGCCGATTGGCTGCAAATCTGCAGGGGGCGGTATTGCACCAGCAGTTCACCAGAACTGCTGGTGCAATGATAAATGCCAAGAGCATATGCTGTCGGCATTTATCGATGTGCAGCGGACATTATCTGCAATATCGGCTCATGTCCTCTCGCACAATGATAATTTGGCCCTAAAGTGATAATTGTATAAAAGAAGCGCGCCTTACTCCAAATAGACTAAAGTGTATTTAAATTAAATTATATAAAACAGATGTGCATAAATAATACATATCATAAAATAATAAATCAGAGGGATCCCAATGAAAAAAGTAAAAAAATGGTTCAAATATAATGTCCAAATGTCTGTGTCCAAACAATGTATTTAAAGGTATGCCCTGATATTTGTCCAGGTAATGTGGAAAGGTATATAAAAATAGAAAATATTCTGCATAATATATTGATGAGTGGATTATCCTATATTAATTCCAGTCTGGCACCGATTTCCAGGAGCCCAGCTAGGCCTAGAAGACGTTCAAATGAGATTACACCTTTGTGACAGAGTTTTATAGGCAACACTCCTTCATGCATACTAAGTCCAAACATGTTCATGACACTGCGTTTTATAGTGCTTGTACCTACATTTTTAAACTAAACAGTGCTTTTACAATTAATACATTTTAATAATGTAAAAAAAACACAATACTTAATAATATAAAAAGTGACAATATAGTGATTAAGTAATTATGCTCAGTATGCCCATCATGTCTAAATACAAATGGCATTCAGATGATTTAGCAGTGGTGAGAATGGAATCAAATTGCAATAGGTTAATCTCACATATGTAAAAACGCATTTCCCTTACACACTGAGCAAAGAGGTTAATTCAAGAGCACTTTACTGTAACCTTAACAGGTGTTAAAGGGCCATGATAAATGTCAGTTTCTATTGAGAAAACAAGCGTTTAACACAAAAAACGCCTTTTCAGAACGTACTGTTAAAAATGGGTTTGCAGCTCCTGACTTTTAACGCATGGATTCATTTTGCAATGTGCTCAATTAAAAAACATATTGACCAATTCGGCCGGAAAGCAAAAAAAAGTTTTGTGAGCAAATTGCAGATAGATTGTAATCAATTCCAATGTAAAGTAAAATATGAATTGTAAAATATACACCGAAATATAAACAGCATGGTCATAACTTGCTAAAGATACTAAAAAACATTCAAATTACAATCATACTTTGAACAAATCACACTCCTAAATACATTGATGCATACAAAGTCTTAATGCATTAAATCACACAATAGAGAGTACAAAATTTAAATGTAATGAAAGTATAAAGTAAATTAAAGGGACAGTAAACTTTAGACTTGTGCATCAGCAAAAATTTCGGATGAATATTTTGGAACAAATATCCAGAAAAATTAGATTGTCAGAATATTCATTTTCTGCACTATTTGGTATTCATTTAGTTTTAAATTGAATTTAATACTGCATATTTAGGGAACATTTCCATTTGTTTTCAATGAAAAAGTTCATCTGTAGCCTTATATTTACCATCCAGCGCACTGGAGAGCCTCACTAATCCCGACCCTGCTTCATAGAACCCATGTCCTCGTTAATAGGAGGCTTAGTGCAACAGATCACAGAACCTGCACTAAAGAACCTTATCATTAAATGCAGGCTCTGTGTTCTGCAACTCTACGCCTTTTATTAGCACAGCCAGGGGCTCTGTGAAGAAGGGTCTGGATTAAAGTGGCTCTCCATCGCGCTATAGGTAATTATTTACCTTTACCAGCTAATTTAAAGGAAACAAATAAATATTTTTCAAATTTCATCAGTATTTGTTTGTTTTCTTTAAAATAGTGCATTTGTTCGAATATTCATTTAGTAAATTTGTGTTTTCGTCACAAATTTACATTTGTAAAGATACTAATGGACAAGCCTAGTAAACAATTCATAACTACAATATGTTTGCTGTCTTGCAATAAATTAACATGTGAGTGTTAACATTTTTAAATTAATTATCCCCTTTACTACTTGAAATTTTTAGAGAAAAATGGCAAAAATACCAGAGAATTTTTAGCATCTTTGCTATCACTCCATTTAAACATAAATATAGCCAGGGGTCAAGTCCTACAAAAAAAGTGTGGGAACTCACCAAGACTTCCACCCCCAAACAATTAATATTGATCTATACACACACACACACACACACACACACTGTATATCATCTAATGACTTAAAATTAATTATATACTTTTACAAATTAAACTAAACATGTTGTGTGTTTTTAGTTATCAGACATTAGAGCAATGTTTTTATTGACTTAAATATTTATTATATAAAGTTAATGTAATGTCTGTTCATCTGTGTTCTAGAGAATTATCCTATTCAACTTGTTGGTGGTTTGGACAGATGTTCTGGACGTGTTGAGATATTCTATAATGGAACGTGGGGTACTGTGTGTGATGACAACTGGGATATATATGAGGCAGCTGTTGTATGCAGACAACTTAATTGTGGATATGCTGTAGCATCACCTCATGGTGCATATTTTGGGCAAGGCTCTGGAAATATCTTCTTAGATGATCTGCGTTGCTTTGGATATGAGCAGTACCTTTGGCAGTGCCCACACAATGGATGGGGTGCTCATAACTGTGGTCCAAGTGAAGATGCTGGAGTTATTTGCTCAGGTATGCAATAGATTGAAAGAAGATGATATTGCCAAATATTATCTATGCTTAAAGGACCAGCCAACACATTAGATTTGCATAATCAACAAATGCAAGATAACAAGACAATACAATAGCATTTAGTCTGAACTTCAAATGAGTAGTAGATTTTTTATAATAAATTTCAAAGTTATGTATATTTCCACTCCCCTTGTACCATGTGACAGCAATCAGCCAATCACAAATGCATATATGTATAGTCTGTGAATTCTTGCACATGCTCAGTAGGATCTGGTGACTCAAAAAGTGTAAATATAAAAGACTGTGCACATTTTTTTTAATGGAAGTAAATTGGAAAGTTGTTTAAAATGACATGCTGTATCTGAATCATGAAAATTTAATTTAACCTGAGTGTCCCTTTAAAGGATTAAAGAGATATGAAACCCCATATTTTTTAGGGCATACAACTTTAGAAAAGTTTCCGATTTACTTCTGTTATCAAACTTGCTTCATTCTCATTTTATTCTTTGTTAAAGAGATACCTAGTTAGGTGCCTGGAGAACTACATGACAGGAAATAGTGCTGCCATCTAGTGCTCTTGCATATCGATAACATTCTTGCAAAACCGCTGCCATATAGTGATCCAAATGCGTGCATACTTCTGACCTTATGTACCTGCTGTACAACAAAAGACACTAAGAAAATGAAGAAAATTTGATAATAGAAGTAAATGCTTCTATCTGAATAATAAAAGAAAAAATTGGGGTTTCATGGCTTTTTAACATAATTGCCTATATCATTTAAAAATAGTAATAATGTTTGGTGTATACAGATTTCAATATCTAACAATTTTCTTTCACACTCTATGGGTGACATAGTATTTGACCATCTTACTAATTACCTTACGAGTGGGATATACTGCATTGAGTCTTGTTTGAGTAGGCAGAAACCTTTCCAATAGTCTCAAGGATGCCTTTTCTTTCTGTCAGCTTCAGTTCTGTTTCTGCATATATGGAGTAAAGTGTACATATAGCGATTCTAGTAGCAGTAAAAATACTTAGTACTGCAACAGGCTAACTATTCCTGGATATCAGGATCGCCTGTGGAATATTGGTGGTGTTGTCATGAATTCTCCTGACATACAAGAGCATATGGGATTACATGTCCTATTGTCAGGCAGTGTGCCACATAAATCACTTTTGTATAACAAAACAACTTAAACTTATTAAATAATAACACAAGAGACAGAAAGATGGTTTTAAACCCAGTAGGGTAATTTACCAACAACATAAAATCCTCTTTTTAAATAGAGTGTTTGGTTGCTCTGTCTCGCTTAAACTATTATGTAACTTGGTGCCTAGGGGTGTAGGTAAGGTCCCCTGTGTGCACATTAGTGAATAAAATGGAGTGCTGGTAAGGGGCTCCGTAAAAAAAACTCCCACCCACTTGCAAAAAACTCCCTGTTTTATATTGGTACAGGTCACAGTTGAGGCTTCTCCTCTGTCTATTAATGGGTGCGACTTCTTAGTCCATATGGTAAAAGAGGGTGTATAGGGCATTTTAGCTCCATTAGAACATCATTTCGATAGGATATGCAGTTGACTGCAATTTTTACAGTGATCCCTTATATATTAAAGGGGCATTTGACAAAGAGGTCCCTTATTATTTATGTCCAATAAAGAAGAGTAAAACAACTTCCACACACAGGTGGATAAGTAGGACAGTAAAGCTTTGAATCCATTTGATACAGTTTAGATTTTGACTTCAATAAACATGTAGAGAGGTTCATGTGCAGTGAACCTGATCTAGATATTGAATATCTTCCTATTGCATAGTATGTTGTTTAAAATACATTGTAAGTGTGGTTCTCAAGAATGTACTATGTATAGATAAAATGTAATATTTGTTGTCAGAAAGATTTTGGTAAGTAAAACAAGGTGTAAACTTCACTGAGAAGAAAGGTGTGTGACATTATATTTACTAAACAATTTCAGTGTCGTTTTGGTAAGATTAAAATGGCACTGGAAGAAATATTGACTAAAAATTTTGATACCACTCCAACTTTATTTTAAAATGACTATTTTCCATTCTTCAGATTCATCAGGTGCATCCCAGAGTCCTTCACCAGCATCTACAGGTATTCATTTTTGTTTGTTTGTTTGTTTGTTTATTGTTTTGACCTCTATGATTGTAAATAATAAAAAAATAAAAACAAATTGAAAATTGCCATCTTTTAATTTAGGAGCTAAAAAAATAACCTTTTTTTAAAAGCAAAGTTGTCCCATTATATTTTAAAGGGATAGTCTACACCAGAATATTTATTGTTTTAAAAGATATATAATCCCTTTATTACTATTTTCCTAGTTTTGCTTAACCAACACAGGTATATTAATATACTTTTTACCTCTGTGATTATCTTGCATCTAAGCCTCTGCAAACTGCCCGCTTATTTCAGTTCTTTTGACAGACTTGCATTTTAGCCAATCAGTTATGACTCCTAGGAACTCCACGTGCGTGAGCACAGTGTTATCTATATGAAACACATGAACTAACACCCTCTAGTGGTGAAAATCTGTCAAAATGCCCTGACATAAGAGGCGGCCTTCAAGGTCTTAGAATTAGCATATGAACCTCCTAAATTTAGCTTTCAACTAAGAATACCAAGAGAACAAAGCAACATTGGTGAAAGAAGTAAATTGGAAAAAAAAAATAAACATGCCCTATCTGAATCATGAAAGTTTGTTTTGGACTAGACTGTCCCTTTAAGGGATGAGATAGACCAATGTGTGGGTTGGCTTGCAATCTTTTTTCAAAAGCAGGCTACCTTTTTATTAATAGCAACACATATACTGTATATCTAGGATTATTTACAACAATATATAAAATTAAAATGCATTCTATCTGCTAAGGATGAAATAAATATTTTTGTTTTCTGTAGTGTGGACATTTTTTGCATATTCATTTTTCACGAAATCATCTAAAATATTTGATTCTTCTAAATTGTGAACAAAGCTAATTGTCAACAAACTATTCTAAAAATGAACATTTAACAGCATTAAAAAAATGTATTTTCTTCTTAAACGTTGCTTAAAATAATGTATTTTTCTTTCAGATTTCTATCCTACAACTTTAGAACATTCAACAGGTAATATTTAACCCCATTTTATTACTACACAACTAAAAGCTCTAAATTAATATAATTTGAAATAATAAAAAGTAAATCATTTGGATATTATACTATAACTAATATAGGGCTAGATTACGAGTGCCGCACTGTTGTGTGCAAGGAAAAACGGGTTTATCGTGGCTCTTTGCACGCGTCAGAAGAAGAACGCAAATAACCAGTTGAAAGTAGACGCGATTGCTTGGGCGCACTTCAATTTATTGCGCAGCAAGTAGCGCAACTTTAGAGCTCTTGTTAAATGTTATGCTCAACTAAAAAGTTGCACAAAACTCATCAAAATTTCAGTTACATTATCTAATAAAAAAATATTTTTTAAAAAATACAATAAAAAGTTATAAGGGCTCAAAGATATGAGGTCTAAGGTGTTATAAAAAAAACAAAGGGCTGTATAGGGCTTTAACATACACACAAATCGATATGTATATATGTGTGTACATATGTATTTATATGTGTATATATGTATTTACAGACATATATACAGTATCTCACAAAAGTGAGGACACCCGTAACCCGTTACATTTTTGTAAATATTTTATTATATCTTTTAATGTGACAACACTGAAGAAATGACACTTTGCTACAATGTAAAGTAGTGAGTGTACAGCCTGTATAACAGTGCACATTTGCTGTCCCCTCAAAATAACTCAACACACAGCCATTAATGTCTAAACTGTTGGCAACAAAAGTAAGTACACCCCTAAGTGCAAATGTCCAAATTGGGCACAATTAGCCATTTTCCCTCCCCGGTGTTATGTGACTCATTAAAGTTACAAGGTATCAGGTATGTTAAATTTGGTGTTATCGCTCTCCCACTCTCTCATACTGGCCACTGGAAGTTCAACCAGGCATCTCATGACAAAGAACTCTCTGAGGATCTGAAAAAAACATATTTTTTGTAAGAACTTACCTGATAAATTCATTTCTTTCATAATGACAAGAGTTCATGAGCTAGTGACGTATGGGATATACATTCCTACCAGGAGGGGGCAAAGTTTCCCAAACCTCAAAATGCCTATAAATACACCTCCCACCACACACATACTTCAGTTTAACGTATAACCAAGTAGTGAGGTGTAAAATGGAGTAAAAAAGCATGCAAAAAGCACCAAAAACAGGGTTGGCCTCATGGACTCTTGCCATTATGAAATAAATTAATTTATCAGGTAAGTTCTTACAAAAATTATGTTTTATTTCATGTAAATGGCAAGAGTCCATGAGCTAGTGATGTATAGGATAAAATACCCAAGATGTGGAAGTCTACAGAAGAGTCACTAGAGAGGGAGGGATAAAATAAAAAACAGCTATTTCTGCTGAGAAATTAAATGCACAAAATAAGTTCTTATAAACAGAAGAATCAAACTGAGACAGCTACCTGAAGAACTTTCCTACCAAAGACTGCTTCTGAAGAAGCAAATAAATAAAAATGGTAACATTTAATAAATGTATGCAAAGAAGACCAAGTTGCTGCTTTGCAAATCTGATCAACTAAAGCTTCATTCTTAAAAGCCCAAGAAGTGGCAACTGATGGATGTAGTAGAATGAGCTGTAATTATCTGAGGCAGAGACTGTCCTAACTCCAAATAAGCCTTGTAAATCAGAAGCTTTAACCAAGATGCCAAATACATGGCAGAGGCTTTCTGACCTTTCCTAGGACCAGAAAATACAACAAATAGTCAAGTCTTCCTGAAATCCTTAGTAGCCTCAACATAGTATTTCAAAGCCCTTACTACATCCAAAGAGTGTAATGACCTTTCAAGTGAATTCTTAGGATTCGGACACAAAGAAGGAACAACAATTTCTCTACTAATGTTGTTAGAATGCACAAATTTAGGAAGAAATTTAAACAAAGTCCGCAGAACAGCTTTATCCTGATGAAAAATAAGAAAAGGAGACTCACAAGAGAGAGCAGATAATTCAGAAACTCTTCTAGCAGAAGAGATAGCCAAAAGGAACAGTACTTTACAAGAAAGTAATTTAATATCCAAAGAATGCATAGGCTCAAAAGGAGAAGCCTGCAAAACCTACAAAACCAAATTAAGACTCCATGGAGGAGAAATAGACTTAATAACAGGCTTGATACGGACCAAAGCCTGAACAAAACAGTGAATATCAGGAAGTTTAGCAATCTTTCTATGAAATAAAACAGAAAGAGCAGAGATTTGTCCTTTCAAAGTACTTGCAGACAAACCTTTATCCAAACCATCCTGAAGAAACTGTAAAACTCTAGTAATTCTAAAAGAATGCCAAGAGAATTTATGAGAAGAACACCATGAAATATAGGTTTTCCAAACCCGATAATAAATCTTCCTAGAAACAGACTTATGAGCCTGCAACATAGTATTAATCACTGAGTCAGAAAAACCTCTATGACTGAGCACTAAACGTTCAATTTCCATACCTTCAAAATTAGCGGTTTGAGATCCTGATGGAAAAACGACCCATGAGAGAGAAGGACTGGACGTAAAGGAAGTGACCAAGGTTCGCAACTGGACATTCGGACAAGATCTGCATATCAAAACCTGTAAGGCCATGCTGGTGCTATTAGAAACACATGCGATTGTTCCATTATGATCTTGGAGATCACCCTTGGATGAAGAACTAGAGGCAGAAAAATATAAGCAAGTTGGTAAGACCAAGGAGCTGCAAACGCATCTACCATCTCTGCCTGAGGATCCCTGGACCTGGAAAGGTATCTGGGAAGTTTCCTGTTTAGATGGGAAGCCATCAGATCTATTTCTGGCAGACCCCACATCTGTACAATCTAAAAAAACACATCTGGATGGAGAAACCACTCCCCCAGATGCAAAGTCTTACGGCTGAGATAATCCGCTTCCCAATTGTCTACACCTGGGATATGAATCACAGAAATTAGACAAGAGCTGGATTCTGCCCAAGAAAGTATCTGTGATACTGCTTTCATTGCTAAAGGACTGTAAGTCCCCCCCTGATGATTGACATATCCCACAGTTGTTATATTGTCTGTCTGAAATCGAATGAAAAGTTCTCTCTTTAATAGAGGCCAAGCCTGAAGAGCTCTGAAGATAGCACATAGTTCTAAAATATTTATTGGTAACCTCGCCTCTTGAGGTTTCCAAACCCCTTGTGCTGTCAGAGACCCCCAGACAGCTCCCCAACATGTGAGGCTTGCATCTGTTGAGATCACAGTCCAGGAAGGATAAAAGAGTCCCCTTGAATAATCCGATGATGGTGGATGAATGTTGGGATTTAAGTATATCAAGTATATCAAGTATATCAATTGTGATATCTGAGTATAATCCCTGCACCATTAATTCAGCATGCAAAGCTGCAGAGGTCTCATATGAAAATGAGCAAAGGGGATTGCGTCCGATGCTGCAGTCATGAGACCTAAAACTTCCATGCACATAACCACTGAAGGGAATGATCGAGATAGAAGGTTTTGACAGGCGGAAACCAATTTCATTTGTCTCTTGTCTGTTAAAGACAGAGTCATAGGCACTGAATCTATCTGGAAACCTAAAAAGGTGACCCTTGTCTGAGGAATCAAGATACTCTTTTGTAAATTGATTCTCCAACCATGTCTTTGAAGAAACAACACTAGTTGATTTGTGTGAAATTCTGCTAAAGGAAAAGATTGAGCCAGTACCAAGATATTGTCCAAATAAGGAAACACTGCAATACCCTGCTCTCTGATTACAGATAGAAGGGCACCGAGAAACTTCAAAAAGATTCTTGGAGCTGTCACTAGGCCAAATGGAAGAGTGACAAATTGGTAATGCTTGTCTAGAAAAGAGAATCTCAGAAACCGATAGTGATCTGGATGAATCGGAATGTGAAGATAAGCGTCCTCTAAGTTTATTGTGGACATGTAATGACCTTGCTGAACAAAAGGCAGAATAGTCCTTATAGTCACCATTTTGAAAGTTGGGACCCTTACAAAACGATTCAAAACTTCAGATCCAGAACTGGTCTGAATGAATTTTCTTTCTTTGGGACAATGAATAGATTTGAATAACAACCCAGACCCTGTTCCTGAAGTGGAACCCCTGAAAGCTCCAAATCTGAAACACACTTCAGAAAAGCCTGAGCTTTCACAGGATGTGCTGGAATGTGAGAGAGAGAAAAACTTCTCACAGGAGGTCGTACTCTGAAACCTATTCGATACCCTTGAGAAACAATGCTCTGGATCCACTGATTCTGAACAGAATCTGCCCAAATGTTTTGAAATAATTTCAATCTGTCCCCCACCAGTTGAAGTCGATTGGGGGCCACACCTTCATGCAGACTTGGGGGCTGGCTTTGGTTTCTTATAAGGCTTGGATTTATTCCAACTTGAAGATGGCTTCCAATTGGAGCCAGCGCCCTTAGGGGAAGGAGCGGTTTTCTGTTCTCTATTCTGACGAAAGGAACAAAACCAATTAGAAGCTTTAGATTTACCCTTAGACTTTTTATCTTGGGGCAAAAAAACTCCCTTCCCCCAAGTGATAGTGGAAATAATTGAGTTCAACTGAGAACCAAATAAATTATTACCCTGGAAAGACAGAGATAGTAATCTAGATTTAGATACCATGTCAGTATTCCACGATTTAAGCCATAAAGCTCTTCTGGCCAGAATAGCTAAATGCATTGATTTAACATTAATCTTGATAATATCAAAAATAGCATCACAGGTAAAATGATTAGCATGTTTAAGCAAATGAACAATGCTAGACAAATCAGGATCTCTTTCCTGGTGTGCTAAGCTATCCAACCAAAAATTTGATGCAGCCGTAACATCAGCCATAGAAATGGCAGGTCTGAGAATATAGCCAGAATGTAAATAAGCTTTTCTTAGATAAGATTCAATCTTCCTATCTAAAGGTTCCTTAAAAGAAGTACTATCTTCCATAGGAATAGTAGTACATTTGGCAAAAGTAGAAATAGCCCCATCAACCTTAGGGACTTTTTCCCAAAACTCAAATTAGTCACTGGTAAAAGATATAACTTCTTAAACCTAGAAGAAGGATTAAAAGAAGCACCAGGCTTAGACCATTCCTTAGCAATCACATCAGAAACCACACCTGGAACAGGAAAAACCTCAGGAGTAATCACAGAATGTTTAAAAACAGAATTTAAACATTTACTGGTTTTATTATCAAGAGGATCAGACTCCTCAATCCCCAAAGTAACCAATACTTTCAACAAAGACCGAATATATTCAATCTTATGAAGATAAGAAGATGTATCAATTTCAATGTTTGAAGTAGGATCTTCTGAAGCAGAGAGATCCTTTTCAGAGGAGGATATTTCAGTATGTTGTTGGTCATCACAAATTTCATCAGTTATATCAGAAGTTTTAAAAGACCTTTTACGTTTATTAGAAGGTGGAATAGCAGACATAGCCTTCTGTATTGCATCAGCAATATAATTTTTCATATTAACAGGGATATCATGTACATTAGATGTTGAGGGAACAACAGGTGCTGTACTAGTACTAATAGAAACATTATTAGCATGCAAAAGTTTATCAGGACAACTGTTACATAATATAGCCGGAGATATAATCTCAGCTTGCTTACAACAGATACACTTAGCTTTGGTAGAACTGTGTTCATACAGCATGGCTCCTACAGTAGCGTCTGAGACAGGATCAGACTGAGACATCTTGCAAAATGTAAAAGAAAAAAATAACATTTAAACAAAATATCCAATTTCCTCATATAGCAGTTTCAGGAATGGGGAAAAAATGCATATGCTAAATAAGCAGAAAAGCAAACAGCATAACCCTCTAGAATGTAAAGTGAGAAGGGAGCATAAAGGAAGTGTGGTAATATAACTAAAAAATTATTTTAGCGCCAAGTATGATGCACAACGCAAAGTAAAACATTTTTTGCCACCAAATAAACATCCGGAAATGACGCAACTCGCATCAAAACAAGTGCAACTCCGCACCAACAAACTAACATCAATTAAGACACAGGAAATGACAAAACTTGCACCACTATAGACGCAAATTTGCACAAAAAAAGTTTGCGCCAAAAATGACGCAATAAATAACAGCATTTTGCGCCCACGCGAGCCTAGATTTGCCCGCAAATAAAACAAGTCAAATTGGAAAAAAAGACTAAACCCCAGGTAAGAAGAAAGAAAAAAGAAAATAAAAAATAAAACAAAAAAAAATAACTTCCTTACACATAATTCTCATACTGAAACTGTTAGACTGCAAAGGGAAATATACATAGACCTGACTCATGGCAAATATAAGTAAATACATAGATTTAAAACGTTATATTAATACATAAAGTGCCAAACATAGCTGAGAGTGTCTTAAATAAGGATACATACTTACCGAAGACACCCATCCACATATAGCAGACAGCCAAACCAGTACTGTAAACTATCAGCAGAGGTAATGGTATAAGAGTATATCGTCGATATGAAAAGGGAGGTAGGAGATGAATCCCTATGACCAATAACAGAGGGCCCTTGAAAAGATTTCCCATGAGTGAAACCGTAAAAATCAACAGGCAATACTCTCTTCACGTCCCTCTGACAAACACTGTACTTTGAGAGGAATTGGGCTTTAGAATGCTTAGAAGCCCTTATCATAGAAGAAATCATAAAAATCAAGCACAAACTTACTTCACCACCTTTGTAAAACTGAAGTATGTGTGTGATGGGAGGTGCATTTATAGGCATTTTGAGGTTTGGGAAACTTTGCCCCCCTCCTGGTAGGAATGTATATCCCATACGTCACTAGCTCATGGACTCTTGCCATTTACATGAAAGAATTTTTTTTTTGCTCTACATAAAGATGGCCTAGGCTATAGGAAGATTGCCAAGACCCTGAAACTGAGCTGCAGCATAGTGGGCAAGACCATACAGTGGTTTCACAGGACAGGTTCCTCACCATGGTCGACCAAAGAAGTTGAGTGCACGTGCTCAGCGTTATATCCAGTTGTCTTTGGGAAATAGACGTATGAGTGCTGCCAGCATTGCTGCAGAGGTTGAAGGTGTGGGAGGTCAGCCTGTTAGTGCTCAGACCATGCGTTGCACACTTCATCAAATTGGTCTGCATGGCTGTCATCCTAGAAGAAAGCCTCTTCTAAAGATGATGCACAAGAAAGCCCGCAAACAGTTTGCTGAAGACAAGCAGACTAAGGACATGGATTACTGGAACCATGTGCTGTGGTCCGATGAGACTAAGGTAAACTTATTTGGTTCAAGCGTGTGGGGCGGCAACCAGGTGAGAAATACAAAGACAAGTGTGTCTTACCTACAGTCAAGCATGATGGTGGGAGTGTCATGGTCTGGGCCTGCATGAGTGCTGCCGGCACTGGGGAGCTACAGTTCATTGAGGGAAGCATGAATGCCAAAATGTACTGTGACATACTGAAGCAGAGCATGATCGCCTCCCTTTAGAGACTAGGCCCAGGGAAGTATTCCAACATGATAACGACCCCAAACACACCTCCAAGATGACTACTGCCTTGCTAAAGAAGCTGAGGGTAAAAGTGATGTACTGGCCAAGCTTGTCCCCAGACCTAAACCCTATTGAGCATCTGTGGGGCATCCTCAAATGAAAGGTGTGGGAGCGCAAGGTCTCTAACATCCACCAGCTCTGTGATGTCGTCATGGAGGAGTGGAAGAGGACTCCAGTGGCAACCTGTGAAGCTCTGGTGAACTCCATGCCCAAGAGGGTTAAGACAGTGCTGGAAAATAATGGTGGCCACACAAAATATTGACACTTTGGGTCCAATTTGGACATTTTCACTTATCGGTGTACTCACTTTTGTTGCCAATGGTTTAGACATTAATGGCTGTGTGTTGAGTTATTTTGAGGAGACAGAAAATTTACACTGTTATACAGGCTGTACACTCACTACTTTACATTGTAGCAAAGTGTCATTTCTTCAGTGTTGTCACATGAAAAGATATAATAAAATATTTACAAAAATGTGAGGGGTGCACTCACTTTTGTGAGATACTGTATATATATATATATATATATATATATATATATATACATATAAATACAAAAAATACATATGTATACACACATACACACATATATATATATATATATTTATATATATATATGTATTTATAAATAGATATTCATATATATATATGCAGTATATATATATATATATATATATATATATATACTGTATATATATATATATATATATATATATATATATATATATATATATATATATATATATATATATATACAATATACTGAGTCTGTTAAGGAGAAGGTATCAAAAATCCACTTTATATTAATTAATATCGGGTGCAGGCCCTGTAGACAAATATTTTTACAAATCTCAAGGAAGAAAAGTTTGAAGAGGTCACAGTAGTGTTCTCTCCAAAAGAGACAGGGATTTCAGCACTCCATTTAAATATTATGTTCAATGCACGCATACGTAAGTATTAATTTAGAAATAGGTGTTCCAGGCCTCCATGCAACCAAACAACTTCTGGGTCCCCTAAACCAAAACCACACAAGATTGTTATAAATAAATTAAATTTATTAGTGCAAACAAAGAAAGAAAAATCAGAAAAATCACATACATTTAAGAATACATTGTGTATATTAAATGCATAGATAAAGCTGGCCAGCTCACTCAGGTTGATATGATGCAGGTGAATACCTAGATATAGGCTTTTGAGTTATTAGGCAACACCCCTACCAGTGGGTAGCCCTGTGTACCAACAGGAATCTGCTACCATGGATAGTAATGGGGATCCATGCGTAATCACTCATATAATGCACAAATGAAACTGACAACACCTGTCTCAGAGGGTAACCCAAACGAATTTGAGAGTCTTGTTACCATGAGATAAATATTAGGATCTATGCCAGTTACTTATGTGCTGAACTGTAACAATGTAACAAAGTATTACATGCTTATACATTTACACACTTATATTGAGAAAACAACACCCTGACCAGAGGGTAGCACCAATATTGAAAAAAGGTTCCAGCTACCTTAGTACTAAATAGGGATCTATGTATCTCTAATGATAGATGTGTAATCACAGCAATAATAGCAATCACTTATATAGTGCAAGCAGTATAGATTACATAAAAAATATGTTAATAGGGCTTTCCACATCCGCTGTGATTTTGTTTAAAGCTTAAGTATGTATGCTTTAGTGCATGTTCCAGACAGTACATTCCATTTCAGACTCGTAAGTCCATGAATACTTTACAAATCACTTTTGTGCGCTTGTAGTCCTTCTCCTTTTAAGCTTGGTGCAAAATCCGGGTGCGGTGCCTGCTTGCTGCTGTAGTTAGAAGAGCTGTGTGCTGCATCGGGTATCAATCAGGGGCTGGTTCTCAGCTGTGCAAATGACGTCACACGCCAACGGCCGTTTCACCCCCCACGTGACCAAATGTCATTGGGGCTTCCTCAGGGCGTATACTTAGCAACTCCATGTGCGCTTTATTTAAGCTCAGCCCTTTCGTTGGATTGGTGAAAATATCCTCAGTGAAAATGAAACAATGTTTTTTATTTCTCAGATGTACCCAGTATAGTCATTGGTTCTCACCATAACCATACAAATTAGCAACATTGTGGTAACATATTAGACGTTTCAATACTTGCAAATATACAGTAGCAAAAATCAAAAAACGTTGTTCGCACTTGTTACAAAAATAATAATTATTTCCAGCAAGGCCAATCCTGCGCGAGATAAACAATGGGAGTAGGAAAAAATATATTGTTAATCTATATTTTAGATTTTTTTAGATTTTTACTTTAAGAAAAACGACATTACAAATTTCTGCATTATGATAAAGTGGTACCATATTATTTTTGTACAAATTATACACTTTTTTACCTTTATAAGAAAGGAGCAAAATCTAATTTTTCGTTCAAGCCATTTGGTGACAATGGAGATATTGATAATTTACTACTTAGAAAAGAAGTGGCATGGATCTTTCAACTAAAAACATTGTCACCAAATGGCTTGAACGAAAAATTAGATTTTGCTCCTTTCTTATAAAGGTAAAAAAGTGTATAATTTGTACAAAAATAATATGGTACCACTTTATCATAATGCAGAAATTTGTAATGTCGTTTTTCTTAAAGTAAAAATCTAAAAAAATCTAAAATATAGATTAACAATATATTTTTTCCTACTCCCATTGTTTATCTCGCGCAGGATTGGCCTTGCTGGAAATAATTATTATTTTTGTAACAAGTGCGAACAACGTTTTTTGATTTTTGCTACTGTATATTTGCAAGTATTGAAACGTCTAATATGTTACCACAATGTTGTTAATTTGTATGGTTATGGTGAGAACCAATGACTATACTGGGTACATCTGAGAAATAAAAAACATTGTTTCATTTTCACTGAGGATATTTTCACCAATCCAACGAAAGGGCTGAGCTTAAATAAAGCGCACATGGAGTTGCTAAGTATACGCCCTGAGGAAGCCCCAATGACATTTGGTCACGTGGGGGGTGAAACGGCCGTTGGCATGTGACGTCATTTGCACAGCTGAGAACCAGCCCCTGATTGATACCCGATGCAGCACACAGCTCTTCTAACTACAGCAGCAAGCAGGCACCGCACCCGGATTTTGCACCAAGCTTAAAAGGAGAAGGACTACAAGCGCACAAAAGTGATTTGTAAAGTATTCATGGACTTACGAGTCTGAAATGGAATGTACTGTCTGGAACATGCACTAAAGCATACATACTTAAGCTTTAAACAAAATCACAGCGGATGTGGAAAGCCCTATTAACATATTTTTTATGTAATCTATACTGCTTGCACTATATAAGTGATTGCTATTATTGCTGTGATTACACATCTATCATTAGAGATACATAGATCCCTATTTAGTACTAAGGTAGCTGGAACCTTTTTTCAATATTGGTGCTACCCTCTGGTCAGGGTGTTGTTTTCTCAATATAAGTGTGTAAATGTATAAGCATGTAATACTTTGTTACATTGTTACAGTTCAGCACATAAGTAACTGGCATAGATCCTAATATTTATCTCATGGTAACAAGACTCTCATATTCGTTTGGGTTACCCTCTGAGACAGGTGTTGTCAGTTTCATTTGTGCATTATATGAGTGATTACGCATGGATCCCCATTACTATCCATGGTAGCAGATTCCTGTTGGTACACAGGGCTACCCACTGGTAGGGGTGTTGCCTAATAACTCAAAAGCCTATATCTAGGTATTCACCTGCATCATATCAACCTGAGTGAGCTGGCCAGCTTTATCTATGCATTTAATATGCACAATGTATTCTTAAATGTATGTGATTTTTCTGATTTTTCTTTCTTTGTTTGCACTAATAAATTTAATTTATTTATAACAATCTTGTGTGGTTTTGGTTTAGGGGACCCAGAAGTTGTTTGGTTGCATGGAGGCCTGGAACACCTATTTCTAAATTAATACTTACGTATGCGTGCATTGAACATAATATTTAAATGGAGTGCTGAAATCCCTGTCTCTTTTGGAGAGAACACTACTGTGACCTCTTCAAACTTTTCTTCCTTGAGATTTGTAAATATATATATATATATATATATATATATATATATATATATATATATATATATATATATATATAACACTGAACCATGGAATGCACTCACTGGTCTTTTTTAAACAAACGTGCATTTAATGTGCCGTTTCGGGGACCGTATCCCCTTCCTTCACATTAAAGGCACGTTTGTTTAAAAAAGACCAGTGAGTGCATTCCATGGTTCAGTGTTATTTATTTGCTGTTTGCACCCTGGCAGCTGGATTTGAAGTGAGAGTGCTCTTCATTTGCTATCATAAATATATAAATATACAAACCCACACACACACACACATATTATATATATATATACATATATATACATATAGATACAGGGTTAAAATTTCCACTAGCCACTTGAGAACATGCGATCGTATTTGTGCATGAGTAAGGGTGTGTTTTTATCCATTTTCCGCACTCCTATGGTAGAATATGTTACGTTGGTTGTGATTTTTAAAATTTGCCTCTTTGCACATGTTGGGTAAGCCCTCATGAGAAAACTTTTAAGTTGTAATATGCTCACTACCTGACGTGCACAATAAACCATTTGAATATGATGCTGCAACATATATACTTTAAAATATTTAAAGAGAAATAAACAATTTGTATATGATGCTATAACTTTCTATAAATGCTTAAAATAGAATTTCAAATTATATGTGAAACTCAGGGCTAGATTATGAGTGGCGCGCTAACTCTACTAGAAGCAACCTTTTTGTGTATCAAGTAGCATACGTAATTTTTTTTGCATGAGCGCTAACCCAACACACTCAAAAAGCAGAACTTTGAATATCGCAACCATGTTAACATATTCCCCCAATGACTTCAATAAAGTGCAAAAAGTGGACAAAATCTAACACCCTTGCGCAAACCAAACTCATTTTCTCAAATGTTCTAACCTGACATAAAATATTAATATTTCACATTCCAATAACAAACCGCTGGTTCTTACAGTCAATGCTTCCTCTGAGTTGGAAGGCCGGAATCAACCCGAACTCACTTGCTCGGGATGATTGACAGGTCCTTTTCTATTGTGATTGTTCACGCTCACTTGGGCATGTAATGGTTCATACGGGCAGAAGACGACCAGGGTCCGCTGCCCTATGCTGCAAAGCAGTGCGGACAAGTTCTCTAGTTGAGAACCTTGTCCGCTTGCATATCAATACATGTGGCCCTATAACATAGCTATGTGCTCCCCTGTTAATTGTATTTTCCCCTGGTAAAATTTTCTATCCAAGAGAACTTAATTACTTTCTATGGAAGGCAGCTCTCAGTTCTTGGGACTTCTAGATTCCGCCTTCAACGAGTTCTGTGCCTTTGAAGTCTGCTGGAGAACGTTTTATCATTGGGCCCATAGTGAGTTGTTGAACCAGCCTGAGAGCTGGAGTTTGAGCCTTTAATGAGTCAATCACATTTCTGAATGTAATTGTAAGAATATATAGCCAACCTGCCTACATATTTTTACTTTTCCATTTTGTATGTATTCAGAATTTCTGAACTAACACTGAACTATTGTTTTTCTCAACTTATTTTGTTTTTTTTTGTTATTTTCAACATTAGTCTGCTGACATTTTTTCTCGTGGACTTATAATTTTTTATCTTGTTGCTAACCGTAACTGTGTACTTGCTAGTATCTACATGGTCTCACCACATTTCTTATATTATACCAAGGACGAATGTCTAAGTTTTCTTGCCTCTTACATAAACAATTTCATGTCTAAAGTTCTGTAATTTTCCACTGAATATGTTGCAATAAGAGTGCGTGAATGAAGCCCTTCTGTGTCAATTTACAATGTATGTGATGTATACTATATAAACAACCAGAAAGATTGGCAGGCGTGGAAAGGGTTAAAAATAGTGATCCTGAGACAAACAGTCTAAATGTAGGGAACTGGCAGTACAAATCCTACTATGTAGGTATATAGTATCACTTGTACCTGAGAAATCCGGGAGCGTTCAAGTCAGCATACAAAAAAACAAGGAACAAATACCTCCTTTGTAGCGATCTCCGCAGCCTTCAACTCTAACTTGAGTGAAATGGTATGTCAAACTGTGATAGTGATATCTGCTCACTCCGGTGTGCCTCCATTAAACAGCCCAGCCGCCAGCAAGAAGGACGTACTTTGTACGTTATACACAGGTGGTCCAGATGGAAGCGTTGCACCAGTGTGCTGTTCCGGCTCCTCCGCTCACAGCGTGAAGACCACTCTCACCCTGTGAATCCAATAGAATGCTGAAAAACTGAGGGCTGTCACTCATCGGCAATGCAGGTATCCGTGGATCGTAGGTACTGGAAGTTCCCAACTCAGCAAACAAAAGGCTGTCACTGTGGAAGTAGCGCTGCTTCAATGGGTATAGTAGACATCAACCAAAAAAGGAAAGTAGAAGCATCAGCTTGCGTAAAACATAGCAATTATTCAGTCAAATAGTAAAAAGTCCATGGAGGGACGTGGGTACACAAACAAAAGAGAAACAGCTAGCAGTAGTGAGTGCGGCGCCTAGCCGAAACGCATATACTGTTTCTCTTTTGTTTGTGTACCCACGTCCCTCCATGGACTTTTTACTATTTGACTGAATAAATGCTATTTTACACAAGCTGCTAAGTCTACTTTCCTTTTTTTGGTTGATGTATACTATATAACCATAGCACTGTTTATAATAAAAAGAGCGGACTTAGACTATATTCTCTCCAAGGCCTTGTATGGGGGATTATTCATTTCCAGGATAATTATGATAAGTGATAAGTGGTATACCGGCTATGAGAGGACCTCTAACAGTAATCCAGGCAGAATATTAGCATTGTTGAATTCTTATTTTAACTGGGTCATAGAAGAACCAATGTTATAATCAAGATCAGGTGACAGAAAGGATTAGAGTGTTAAATCCAAGTATTGGTTGATGTTTTGTATCTAGTAAGGAAAATCACTGTTTGGCAACAGGGAATTCATAGAACTATAGTTAAGCAAAAACTGGTTTGACATACATCATCTTAAAAAACAGACGTTTTAAAATATAACTTCTTCAATCTCATAACATTCTTATTTTCCATTTTTCCATATAATCTAAAGAAGTACCCTAATCTTAAAGGGACAATAAATACTTTTTATGTAAACATAGTATAAAGCAGTAATGAAACATCTGCATACAAAATAAAAGTTTTAAAAAGCATTTAAACTGTTAGGGCCAAATTACAAGAGGATTGGTATTTAACGCTCAAGTGTTAACTCACTAGAAGTAAGCTTTTTGCACTAGTCAAGTAGCGCTCGTATTACAAGTTGAAAGAAAACAGTTTTTGCTTGCGTGCTAACCCGTCGCGAGTAAAAAGTCGAACTTAGACAAACATATTCCACCATAGAAGTCAAAGGAGCAAAAAAAAAAACACCTTACTCATGTGCAAACCCAATAAATTGCAATAGTTTGTGTTCTAAACTATATAAACTTTAGTGTTTCTAATTTTTCATGTGATAGTAAAAATGAATATTCCATTAATGCCCAGAAACTTGTATACTAAATTTTATAGGGGTATATATACCTGGTGTTCTGTTATGCAATTGGTCTAGAGTTTTATTCCTAATTATTATTATTAATAATAATAATAAATGCTTGCTTTCCAGATAACAGATTGATGTTTCTCATAGTAAAAGTGCTATAAGTAATGAACATTGCTACACAACTGGATAGATTGATAGATAGATAGATAGATAGATAGATAGATAGATAGATAGATAGATAGATAGATATAGATATAACAGATAGACATTTTTGTAGTTCGTTTTAACATTTTTCTTTTTTTTCCCAGACTCGCCACATGATTGGACAACAGGTATGCAATTTACTTCATTTATGCCCTTCAGCAGATATAACATTATATTAATTTTTTTTTAAATTCTTTATAACTTCTAGGAATTAGCTATTCATGTGGAGGCCTCTTAACACAGTATTCAGGAGAGATAACCACTCCTTTCTATCCAAACCCTTATCCACCACATGCCTATTGCACATGGGACATTAGGACAGCAGCCGGTTATTATTTGGAGTTACGCTTTCTTGATTTTAAGTAAGTATATGCAGCTAAGGTAAAATCATGCATTCCTCTTTGCTTAGTACATGGAAAAAAATCACTATACTGTATCAGGTTTGTGGTACATTGTTTTAAAACCACTATTATAAATAACTCAGATCGTAACAAATTGTTCTGTGATTGATGCTCACTCATGTTTGTTACCTTATGACCAAAGAAAATATTAATACTTCATTTTAAAACAAAGCTTCACTTTTTTTTTACTCCTTTATTCAGATAAATTCATTTTAAGTTTTCATTTTTTTTAGTGATTGCAAAACTGAACAGATAGATATTCCAATCCAAAGTTAACTGGAAAAATATCTCAGTAAATAATTAACTGATTCACTTAAAAACTATCAGCTAGATTACGAGTTGTGTGCGTTACAGGGAATTTAACGACCACAACAAAAGTTGCATTATTTAACCCCCTATAGTGCTGCCATTACAAGTTTTTAAAAACCCGGCTTGTGCGGGCGATATGGTTGCGTTGAGCTCCATACCGTACCAAAAGCAAGTGATGTTTTGACGTGTTCGTGCACGCTTTCCCCATAGCCATCAATGGGGAGAGCGGGCTAAAAAAAACCTAACACCTGCAATTGCAGAATAAAAAGCTCCGTAACGCAGTCCCATTGATGTCTATGGGGAAAAAAAATTACGTTTAAACCTAACACCCTAACTTAAACCCCACGTCTAAACACCCCTAATCTGCTGCCCTGACATCGCCGCCACCTACATAATGTTATTAACCCCTAATCTGCCACTCCCGATATCGCCACCACCTAAATAAAACTATTAACCCCTAATCTGCCGCTCACGATGTTGCCACCACTATACTAAAATTATTAACCCCTATTCCCCTGCACCCCAACATCGCCCACACTAAAATAAATCTATTAACCCCTATTCCGCCGCTCCCCAAAATCGCTGCAACTAAATGAAGTTATTAACTCCGAAAACTTTTGGCCTCCCACATCACTACCACTAAATAAATCTATTAACCCCTAAACTGCCAGCCCCCTACATTGCAACAACCTAAATTAAACTATATTAACCCCTAAACCTAACCATAAGCCTAACCCTAACACCCCCTAACTTTAACATTATTAAAATATAGCTAAATTAAACTTAGAATTATTAACTAAATAATTCCTATTTAAATCTAAATACTTACCTGTGAAATAAAACCTAAGCTAGCTACAATAAAACTAATAGTTATATTGTAGCTAGCTTAAGTTTTATTTTTATTTCACAGGTAAGTATGTATTTATTTTAACTAGGTAAACTAGTTAGTAAATAGTTATTAACCATTTACTAACTACCTAGTTAAAATAAATACAAACTTATCAGTGAAATAAAACCTAAGCTGTCTTACACTAAAACCTAACATTACAAAAAAGAAAAAAACTAAAATTACAAAAAAGAAAAAAAAACTACCATTACAAAAAAATAACAAAAGAAATTATAAAAAATAATAAAAAATATTCCTATTTTAATACCCTTTAGAAAAAAAAACACCCCAAAATAAAAAAGCCTAATCTAGAATAAACTACCAAGGGCCCTTAAAAGGACCTTTTGTGTGCACTTAAAGGGACACTGTACCCACATTTTTTCTTTCGTGATTCAGATAGAGCATGACATTTTAGGCAACTTTCTAATTTACTCCTATTATCAAATTTTCTTCATTCTCTTGGTATCTTTATTTGAAATACAAGAAAGTAAGTTTAGATGCCGGCCCATTTTTGGGGATCAACCTGGGTTGTTCTTGCTGATTGGTGGATAAACTCATCCACCAATAAAAAAGTGCTGTCCAGAGTTCTGAATAAAAAAACAAGCTTAGATATCTTCTTTTTAAAATAAAGATAGCAAGAGAACGAAGAAAAATTGATAATAGGAATAAATTAGAAAGTGGCTTAAAATTGCATGCTCTATCTAAATCATGGAAAAAAAGTTGGGTTCAGTGTCCCTTTAAGTTTATAGTTTTTTTTGCTATAAAACAAAACAAACACCCCCTAACAGTATACAAACCCCCACTCCACAAACCCATAAAATAAAAATAAAGTAAAACCTAATCTACCCATTGCCCTGAAAAGGGCTCTTGTATGGGCATTGCACTAAAGAGGGCATTTAGCTATTTTTCCTGCCCTTAAAAGGGCATTCAGCTCTTTTGTGAAATGCCCAAGCCCTAATCTAAAAATAAAAACCCACCCCAGAACAAAAAAATATATTACACAAAATAACAAACAAATTATCAAAAATAATAAAAATGATTCCTATTCTAATACCCATTTAAAAAAAAAAAAAAAAAAACACTCCAAAAGAAGAAAACAAATCTAGAATAAATTACCAATAGCCCTTAAAAGGGTCTGTTGTAGGGCATTGCCCTAAGTTAAACAGCTCTTTTACCTGAAAAAATTACTAACTTTTGCTTTGCCCTGAAAAGGGCATTTAGCTTAGCTCTTTTACAAAAGCCCTAAACCTAAACTAAAAAAAAAAAAACACCTCAAAAAACCTTAAAAAAACCCAACACTAATAAACCTAACAAGTCCCGCTTAAACAATCTTCATCCAGACGGTGAAGTCCTCATCCAGGCGGCGAGAAGTCTTCATCCAGGCGGCCTCTTCTATCTTCATCCAGGCAGCCTCTTCTATCTTCATCCAGGCGGCATCTTCTATCTTCATCCCGGCGGCGCAGAGCAGGTCCATCCTGAAGATATCCGGCGCGGAGCATCCTCTTCATACGGTTGCCGCCGTATACTGAATCTTCAATGTAAGGTATGCGATTCAAGATGGCATCTCTTGCATTCCTATTGGCTAATTTGATTTTGGAAAACCAAATCAGCCAATAGGATGAGAACTACTGAAATCCTATTAGCTGTTCAAATCAGCCAATAGGATGAGAGCTACTGAAATTCTATTGGCTGATTTGAACATTGCCTCCCAGAAAAACTCATAATACCAGCGCTATGGAAATCCCATGCAAAAACATCATTTTTATGAGTGCAGGACTTGCAATGGCTGCATTACTGTTTAAACTCTGAAAATACAATTTTTTAAGCATTAAAAGACAAACGCACAAACTTATAATCTACCTGTCTGAGTTTTGTAGTAAATGATAGTTGAAACACATATATCAAATTTCAGGAAAATTCCTACTATAAATCCAAATATATAATTTTTGAAAAAGAACACACTAATAAATGCACTGTAAAACTGATCAAAAGGTTCACTGTTTTCTTTTTGTTTCATAAACATACTGGACTGATCAGTCTGGCATGATTGACAAGCCATGCTCTTGTTCAATTGGTTATGTGAAAGCAAGGGGTGGGGTTGCAGAAGAAAATTTGAATGAGAATTGCCATAGAACCAAATGGAGTCTTTTTTTTCAGACTTACAGTAAGTATTTTTTTAAAAAATCTACAAACAAACAAAAAACAAGAAGGCACTTAATAATCTATTAGTATAACATAAGAAACCCAAAATGTGACACTCATATTCAGTTGATCATTAAATTTGAATTAGTGCTGACAAAGCTGACTGGATATTATGGCCTCCAGCTGGCTGCCATTAACGGCAGATCACTGCTATTACCTTTGGGCTGTGATTCAGCTTGGTCTTGCTCAGCCTTTTTCACACCGATAATGTCACGTGACCTTGTCCTCTGGATGGCTGATCTTTAACAGGATGAATTGTTGTGTAAAGAGATTCTTTGAAAAGAGTATCAAACTTTAGATACAGTGTAAAGAGCTTAAAAAACATTTTTTTCCAATTGTATAAAAATACAAATTCTTTTTTTGTGCAAAAACAACAATTATTGTTTTTTTTACATCATTGCTGTTTTTACACAATAAAAGAGCATACCTAGGTATGCTTTTTAACAAAGAATACAAAGAGAAGAAAGCAAATTATATAATAGAAGTAAAGTGGAAAGTTGTTTAAAATAGCATTTTTTCAACTGATTTAAAATTAAAAAACTGGTTTAAATCTAAATTTGAAGAATATGCCGATTTTAATCATGACTATTCTAACATCCTACGGTGTTCTGGGAAGCTGCAAAAGCAGTGCTTAGGGGAGAAATAATATTGTATAGCTCCAATGTATTAAGAAAGCTCAAAGTGAGAGAGAAAGAAGTGCTTAGATCACTGACTAACTCCTTTAACCTCTATCTGTCTAAAACAACTCCAGCAAACTGGGCAAAATATACTAGATCGAAAAATGAAAGGGACATCTATCTAATATAGGGACATCTATCTAATATACCAAGCAACACAAAAGGATTTAAAATTGCAAGCTAAATTTTATAGATATGACAACAAGTCAGGGAGACTCCTGGTAAACTTGGTAAAGAGAGATACAAGTCAGAAGTGATTGAAGCACTTCAACAAGCGGGGAAAGCCCTTCTAAAGACAGAAGAGATCTCGGAGGTTCTTACAAAGTACTATCAAGAACTCTATTCTTTTAGGAACTTGGATAAGTTCCAATCTGATGAGTTTTGGAACAAAAAGGAAATGTATGCTTACCTGATAAATTTATTTCTTTTACAATACGACGAGTCCACGGATTTCATCCTTACTTATGGAATATCGCCTCCTGTTTAGCAGGAAGTGGCAAAGAGCACCACAGCAGAGCTGTATATAGCTCCTCCCCTCCTTCCCACCTCCAGTCATTTGAACGAAGTTAGGAAGAGAAAGGAAAAGCCAAGGTGCAGAGGTGACTGAAGTTTAACAAAGAATAATATAAAAAACTTTAACCTGTCTCAGAAAAACAGGGTGGGCCGTGGACTCGTCGTATAGTAAAAGAAATAAATTTATCAGGTAAGCATAAATTTCCTTTTATTTTACAAGATACGACGAGTCCACGGATTTCATCCTTACTTATGGGATACAATACCAAAGCTATAGGACACTGATGAAAGGGAGGGTCAAGACAGGAACCTAAACGGAAGGCACCACTGTTTGAAGAACCTTTCTCCCAAAAATAGCCTCAGAAGAAGCAAAATGATCAAATTTGAAAAAATTTGGAAAAAGTGTGAAGAGACGACCAAGTTGCAGCCTTTTTTTTAAATGCCCATGAAGAAGCCACAGCCCTAGTAGAATGAGCCGTAATCTTTCAGGAGGCTGCTGTCCAGCAGTCTCAAATGCCAGACAGATGATACTCCTCAGCCAAAAAGAAAGAGAAATAGCCGTAGCTTTCTGGCCCCTATGCATTCCAGAGAAAGCCCCAAATAATGAAGATGATTGACGAAATTCTTTAGTCGCCTGCAAGTAAAACTTCAGGGCACGGACCATAATCAAGTTATGTAACTGACGCTCCTTCTTAGAAGAAGGATTAGGACATAATGAAGGAACAACAATTTCCTGATTAATATTCTTATTAGAAACAACCTTAGGTAGGAAACCAGGTTTGGTACGTAAAACCACCTTATCAGAATGGAAGATAAGATAAGGCGAGTCACATTGTAATGCTGAAAGCTCAGAAACTCTACGAGCAGAAGAAATAGCAACTAAAAATAAAACCTTCCAAGATAACAACTTAATATCTATGGAATGCATGGGTTCAAATGGAACCCCTTGAAGAACATTAAGAACTAAATTCAAACTCCAGGGTGGAGCAATTGGTCTAAACACAGGCTTGATTCTGGTCAGAGCCTGACAAAAGGACTGAATGTCTGGAACATCTGCCAAACGTTTGTGTAGTAAAATTGACAAAGCAGAAATTTGTCCCTTTAAGGAACTAGCTGATAATCCTTTCTCCAATCCTTCTTGGAGAAAAGACAGAATTCTGGGAATCCTAAGTCTACTCCATGAGTAGCCCTTGGATTTGCAACAATAAAGATATTTACACCATATCTTATGGTAGATCTTTCTAGTAGCAGGCTTGCGTGCCTGAATCAAAGTATCAATGACCGAATCAAAGAACCCTCACTTAGATAGAATCAAGCGTTCAATTTCCAAGCAGTCAGTTGCAGAGAAACTAGATTTGGGTGTTAAAAAGGCCCCTGAATTAGAAGGTCCTGCCTCAATGGAAGCTTCCACGGTGGCAGAGAGGACATGTCCACTAGATCGGCATACCAAGTCCTGCGAGGCCATGCAGGTGCGATTAGAATTACTGAAGCCCTCTCCTGTTTGATCCAAGCAATCACCCGGGGAAGGAGAGCAAACGGTGGAAACACATAAGCTAGGTTGAACGACCAAGGCACTGCCAAGGCATCTATTAGTTCGGCCTGAGGATCCCTCGACCTGGATCCGTATCTTGGGAGCTTGGCATTCTGACGAGATGCCATCAGATCCAATTCCAGTCTGCCCCATTTGAGAATCAGGGCTGCAAAAACCTCTGGATGGAGTTCCCACTCCCCCGGATGAAACGTCTGTCTGCTTAGAAAGTTCGCTTACCAGTTGTCCACTCCTGGGATGTATATTGCTGACAGATAACAAGAGTGAGCCTCCACCCACCAAATTATCTTGGATACTTCTGTCATCGCTAAGGAACTTCTTGTTCCTCCCTGATGATTGATGTAAGCTACAGTCGTGATGTTGTCCGACTGAAAACGGATGATCTTGGCCAAGACCAACTGAGGCCAAGCCTGAAGCGCATTGAATATTGCTCTCAATTCCAGAATATTGATTGGAAGAAGAGACTCTGACCGAGTCCACACATCCAGAGCCTTCAGGGAATTCCAGACTGCACCCCAACCTAGTAGGCTGGCGTCCGTTGTCACTATCACCCATGAGGGTTTGCTGAGGCACGTCCCTTGGGACAGATCATCCGGCAACAACCACCAAAGAAGAGAGTCTCTTTTCTCCTGATCCAGATCTGTCTGAGGAGACAAATTCGCATAATCTCCATTCCACTGCATGAGCATGTTCAGTTGTAGTGGTCTTAGATGAAAACGAGTAAATGGAACGATGTCCATTGCCACCACCATCAATCCTATTACCTCCATGCACTGAGCCACTGATGGCCAAGGATTGGACTGAAGGACTCGGCAAGTATTCAGAATCTTTAACTTTCTGACCTCTGTCAAGAAAATTTTCATGGAAAAGGAATCTATCAGAGTCCCCAAGAAGGGAACCCTTGTCTGTGGGATTAGTGAACTCTTTTCTAGATTCACCTTCCACTCGTGAGTCCTCAAAAAGGACAGAACCATGTCTGTATGAGACTTTGACAGATGGTAAGACGACGCCTGGATTAGAATATCGTCTAGATAAGGCACCACTGCAATACCCCGCGGTCTGAGAACCGCCAGAAGGGACCCTAGAACCATCGTGAAGATCCTGTGGCCAACCCGAAAGGAAGAGCCATGAACTGAAAATGTTTGTCCAGGAAAGCAAACCTTAGGTACTGATGAAGATCCTTGTGGATAGGAATATGAAGGTATGCATCCTTCAAGTCCACGGTAGTCATATACTGACCCTCCTGGATCATTGGTAAAATTGTTTGAATGGTCTCCATCTTGAAGGATGGGACTCTGAGAAACTTGTTTAGACTCTTGAGATCTAAAATGGGTCTGAGCGTTCCCTCTTTTTTGGGAACCACGAAAAGATTTGAGTAAACTCCCTGCCCCTGTTCCAGTTGGAATGGGACGAATTACTCCCATAGTAGAGAGGTTTTTTACACAGTGTAAGAACGCCTCTCTTTTTATCTGGTCTACAGACAATCGTGAAAGAAGAAACCTCCCCTTGGGAGAGAATTTTTGAATTCCAGTTGATACCCTTGGGACACGATTTGCAGTGTCCAGGGGTCCTGAACATCTCTTGCCCAAGCCTGGGCAAAAAGAGAAAGTCTGCCCCCTACTAGATCCGGTCCCGGATCGAGGGCCGCCCCTTCATGCTGTCTTGGGAGCAGCAGTGGGCTTCTTGGGTTGTTTACCTTTGTTCCAAGCCTGGTTGGGTCTCCAGACAGTCTTGGTTTGCGCAAAATTCCCTTCCTGTTTGGCGGAAGAAGAAGCAGGGACTCCTTTGAAGTTCCGAAAGGAACTTTGTTTATCCCTTAGTTTATTTGCTTTATCCTGAGGTAGGAGATGACCCTTACCTCCCGTAATATCAGAAATAATTTCTTTCAAGTTAGGCTCGAATAGGGTCTTCCCTTTGAAAGGAATAGCCAAAAGCTTTGACTTAGATGACACATCAGCAGGCCAAGACTTTAACCATAACGGTCTATGCGCTAGAATGGCAAATCCAGCATTCTTAGCCGCCAATTTGGCAATCTAAAAAGCGGCGTTTGTAAAAAAAGAATTGGCCAGCTTTAGCGCCTTAATTCTATCCAGAATTTCCTCTAAAGGGGTCTCAGTCTTAAGAGACTCTTCTAAGGCGTCAAACCAGAAGGCCGCCGCAGTGGTAACTGGTACAATGCAGGCTGTCGGTTGTAACAGAAAACCCTGATGAATAAATAACTTCTTTAGAAGACCCTCCAATTTCTTATCCATAGGGTCTTTGAAAGCACAACTGTCCTCAATAGGAATAGTTGTACGTTAGCTAGGGTAGATATAGATCCCTCCACCTTAGGGACTGTTTGCCACAAGTCCCGAAGAGTGTCAGATATGGGATACATTTTCTTAAAATTAGGGGAAGGTGAGAATGGGATACCCGGTCTTTCCCATTCCCGTGTAATAATATCTGAGATTCTCTTAGGAACCGGAAAAACATCAGAGTAAGTAGGCACTTCTAAGTATTTGTCCATCTTACTCAATTTCTCTGGTGGTACCACAATTGAGTCACAATCATCCAGAGCTGCTAAAACCTCCCGAAGCAACAGGCGGAGTTGTTCAAGTTTAAATCTAAAGGACATGATGTCCGAGTCTGTCTGAGGCAACACATTTCCCCAATCAGAAAGTTCCCCCTCAGACAGAAGTTCTCTGACCCCCAAATCAGATCCCTGTGAGGGTACATCGGAAATAGCCAACAAAGCATCAGAGGTCGTAGTATTCAAATTGACTTCTGTCCTGCTGCGTTTACCCTGTAACACTGGTAACTTAGATAAAACCTCTGTAAGGGTAGATGACATGACTGCAGCCATATCCTGCAGAGTAAATGAAGTAGACGCGGTTGAAGAACCTGGCATCGCTTGCGTGGGCGTTAGAGGTTGTGACGCATGGGGAGAGAGTAGCGGCATACCCTGATTCTCTTCAGCCTGAGAATCATCTTTAGACACACTTTCGTTAAAGAAAATTCACTCTTTACATTGTAAGGCCCTTTCAGTACATGAGGAACAAAAAGTAAGAGGGGGTTCCACAATGGCATCTAAACACATAGAACAAGTAGTTTCCTCAAGTTCAGACATGTTAAACAGACTAGCAATAGCAATAATAGTTGTTTCTTATTTGAAATATTGAGCTCTGAAGTCAAATTACATAAACAAAATATTTGTACCAAAAAGTGTACTGCACCTTTAAATAATAAAAGCGCAACAATTTTTCTGCTATCTTTGAAACAGCGTTTTTTGTCAATAAAACTTTTCTAACGTGCCCATAATATCTTAACTGTATTGCATCCACTTGCTAAGATGAATAAAAGGCAATATAATTCGATATAACAGTATAATAAAATCTTTTTATTTATTTAGGCCTCCGGCAACTCGCAACAGCTCTGCTGTGATGCCTACCTGCCCCCGGAATACACTACTGCTCTTTGAGAAGCCCTTAGAGCCTTGCGATAGGCAAAACAAGTTAGGCCCCACCGGAGCCCAGGACTTTGCTTCTATGCAATCCGGATGGTACTGCGCATCTGAGCGCGCGAAAATAGGCCCCGCCATCCGTGGGCATAAAACTAGCTGAAATAGAGACCCGCATGGGTTAGCAAAAAAAAATGCAAACATGTCGGTATTTTTAATAAAAAGTAAGTCATGTGCCCCTCTTACACAAAATGTCGCAATATCAAGTCCAATTGCAAGACCCAAAACTGCACTCCCTTAGGTCAGAGATATGTAAAACTATGACCGTTCAGCACCGCATCTCCAAGCGTATAACATACAGAGTAATCCTCATAACGTTCCCTCTTTTAAATTAGACACATTTACAATACAAAAGGGAATTCAAGGTACACCATTATCATATGTAGTGTATACTGCTTACCCCTCCACAGATAGGGAATAATGTCAGCATGATCTGATGCATCGAATCTCCCCAGAAACAAATGACTGAACATACTTCAATGCTGCTTGTAGCATGACATGGTTCTCCACACTGAAGATGTCTCTTTAAACTACCTTTAACTGCTCTGTGGGAACCAGCCTGGATCTTAGATTACATTCTGCTAAGATCATCAACATCAGGGCAGAAAATAAGATGTCTCCACTCCTCTTGGGAAGGTATAGACTGACGATATCTCCCTGAGGAAAATAGTACTCACTGGCACCATTTTAAAATAAAAAACTTCTTGATTGAAGAATCTAAAACTAACACCTGACCTGACTTTACCTCTTCCTATCACTAACACAGGCAAAGAGAATGACTAGAGGTGGGAGGGAGGGGAGGAGCTATATACAGCTCTGCTGTGGTGCTCTTTGCCACTTCCTGCTAAACAGGAGGCAATATTCCATAAGTAAGGATGAAATCCGTGGACTCGTTGTATCTTGTAAAAGAAATGTTATTCCCTACACTTATGGCGGAATCTATTGAAACCCTTAATGCCCCTATTCTCTAAGTGGAAATCGAAAGAGCTATAAATGATCTCTCACCAAATAAAGCACCAGGACTGGATGCGCTACCTAATGAGTTCTATAAAATGTTCTCTCCGCTGATTGTTCCGCATCTTTGTCAACTTTTTAATGCTATGTACATTGATAGCCTCCCGATCTCTTCTTATTTCTCTGCTTCACACACGACTTTAATACTTAAACAGGGAAAAGATCCCAGCAAGGAGTCATACAGACCCATAGCTCTCCTGAACTCCAACTACAAAATGTTCACCTCCATTCTAGCAAAAAGGTTACAGTCAATACTCTCTAGTATCTAGTATTATTCATAAGGACCAAGCTGGGTTCTTATATAAACGGGATTCCTCAGCTAAAATAATGGAGGTTCTGATGGTTGTTAAATACTTCAAAACATTGGAGGGGTCGGAACTGGGGGGGAGAGAGGACACCTCTGACCTGGCAGTTATCTTAGTAGATGCTGAGAAAGCATTCGACTCATTACGCTATGATCACCTGTTATCCTCCCTTTCTAAATTTGGCTTTAAAGGTAAATTTCTCAAATTCATGGGGAATTTATATAAAAAAAAACATATTAGATTGCTAGTTAATAATATTCTCTTGCAAGAGATTACACTAGAAAGGGGAACACAGCAGGGGTGTCCTCTCTTTCCCCTCATTTTTGATGTATCGATTGAACCTCTAGCAATCATGGTTAGACATCAACTAGAAGGTATAAAAATATAGGATGCAAGGAGCTTAAAATCCTTGGTATGTGGACAATATCCTCTTATATTTATCGAACACCAGAAATAATATACCAAAACTACCTTCAATTATCGATCAATTTGGATCTTTCTCAGGTTATAGGGTTAACACTTCTATGCCTGAACTTCTCTGGTTAAGGAAAAATAATAATTCTCCATTAAATATACCCTTCAGAGTTGTTTCAGATTCATTTAAATATCTGGGTGTTTTCATCTCTTCCAATCCGGATAATTCTTATATTCTCAATATTCCTCCGGTACTGACAGAAATCAAAGAGAAATTGAAAAATTGGCAAAATCTCCCATTATCTTTATCCGGCCGGATAGCCCTGTTTAAGATGGTCCTTCTTCCGAAAGTACTATATGTCCTCCAGAACATTCCAATAATTCTTAAAGGGAAGGACATCAGGTTGTTTAATACTGCACTGAGAAGCTTTATATGGCAAAATATAATTCCCATAATTGCTCTATCTAAACTTGATCTACCTAGAAAATATGAAGGATTTGCACTGCCAGACTTGCACTTATACAATTTCGTTTTTCTAGCAAGTATAGTGGCAGACTGGCACACTGACTATGTTACAGATAATGAATTGGAAAAAAATGTATGTCATTTGTTTCTCCCTGTAGCCTTAATTCATTGCAAACCCAAATTGATACCCCAAGAAATAAAAAAACTTAAAACTATATTTAACCCTCTACAGATTTGGTGGAAGATTGGCAATCTTTTGGTCTTAGATTGCAATGTCTCTAATTATTTACCATTTATGGGAAATCCCAAATTTCCAGCAGGTACGCACTCGGTACCTTTCCGAAGGTGGCATAATCTAGACCTTGATAGGGTCACTCAGCTAATAGATAAAGAAAGGCAACGTGTTAAAAACTTTGGCGTACTTAAGGAAGAATTCATTCTCTCCAATAAGGAGTTTTTTTGCGTATTTGCAAGCAAAACATTTTGCTGTAGAACTAATGAACAAGTCAGGCTGGTGGTGGACCTTGGGGAGTCTGGAAAGTTGGTTAGTCTTGGTCAAAAATGGACATATGTCAACTTCCCCATGTAACCTGCTTCTCAGCTTTCCTAAAGGTATATCTAACCTTGAAAAAATCTCTGCAGACTGGAATGTACTGATACCTCATAACAACATTGACACTAGGTTTGTCCAAGTTTCTATTTAAAAAAATACACAGGTTACTCTGTCCTCAACTTGGAGGGAATCACACATCAAACTCCTTTATAAGACATACTTTACCCTGAAAAAGGTTCCAGGTGTGGGAATTTGGAATTCAATAAGTGCCCAAAATGTTCACGGCCTGCAGCCGACCTCTCACACATGATTTGGAACTGTCCTAAGATAAGACACTTTTGGTTGAAACTAGAATACTGGCTGAATAACTCACTGAAGGTCTCTCCTCTGACACTACCATTGATCTATATTGTCTTTTTAGGGAAGGATAGGGAAGTACCACAATTGAATGATAAATTAATTAGTATGACTGTTCTTAGAGCTAGATATTTAATTTTCAAAAAATGTAAAGTGAATGCAACCCCAAGTATCATAGAAGTCAAAAATTGTCTGAAAAAAACAATGTATTTTGGAACAGATACTAACATGAATGATGAATCTGATATCAGGCAGTTTTTTTTTTACCTGATTTCCTCATTTAGGAATTCAGAGTTAGTGCTGCTGGGACTGTGGTAGAACTATCGGACTAACAAGGAATAGGCAGCTAAGGGGTTACTATAGCACTCACTCTCACTCAAAAAAGTCAAAAATAAAATCATACATACTTTATTATTTATGTTTTAAAATCTAGGATAAATATCCCTAGGAACCTTTAAATTACCCACAACCGTTTATTAAACTAAAGTTTAAAAGTAAAATATGG